>NC_143021.1:111993207-112145291 GCF_055824585.1 Amblyomma mixtum
GATAATATAGGTGCAAAAAGCCCGCAGAAATAAAAATACGCGCGGACTATTTGCTACTACGGACTACTACGTATTACTCCGCCGATGGCAGAGCGGCAAGCCGCCACGGTACTGGGTGAAAGGCACTCCACGTGTTGGTTGACTCCGCCCACCGTACGACGGAGAATTAAAAAAAAAGGCGGGAGCTGGACGTTAATTCGATTTAAATTAGGGAAATCGCCACACAGGGCAATAAATCGAAGTTTCTAAGAAAGCTCGGAACGTGTAGATCGAGTTCCCGTGGCAAAAAGACAAGTTCAGATTCCTCTTCAGTGCACCTTTAAGTATATATGGTATGTAGGTGAAGATAAAGAAATAACAACAACAGAGGGGTAATATAAAGGGCATGAGATCTGGAAAGAAAACCTTCAAAAACAGGCCAGTCTTGCCTTCAAAGGGATGCTATGTAATGGGTAGACTGCTTCACTGTGAACACCTCATCATGGACAGAGCGCAAACTAGGGTTTCCTTTCGTACAATCGGTTTTCAAAAAGTGACATTTGTGGAATCTCGAGCTATTATTTTCCAACTGCACCAATTTTTTCCTTCAAGAAATCAGCGTTTTGACCATAATATTCAATTCAGATCATCGTGCGAGCTGAATTTGTGCAGGAGCAGACAATTTAATGGCATGAAAATTTTGGACATCTGGCTGTCTTAGTGTGTTGATATCTCAACATCTAGGAGAGACAGAGATGGCATAATGTTTGCTAAGGGAAGCTGAAGGCACAGTGTGTGCAATAATCGAAGCAGATTTGTTCAATCGCACTTCAAAGTTTTATGCCTTCGCAAAGTTTATCGATGCATTCCATTCACACCTTGAACATTGATATTCCAAGTGCTGTAAAATTACTAATGAGGGTAAATTGGAAAAATGGTTTTGATTATTGCGCTCTTTAGTCACCATACTATGTAGCCATGGATTAAAAATTATTCTTTATTGAGCAGTTTTTTTGCACCGAGGTACTAATGAATGACTAATTACAATTAATTATCTTGGGAACCAACTAATTTATGAGAAAGGTAATTTCATTGTTGAAATCAGCATAAAAAACTGAGCAAGGTGGTACAGTTTCATTAGGATTGGACTAAATATAAGGAAAATAGGTCGAAGACCAGTGTCCCGCCTCAAGGTAGAGCACAGTGCCATCCATTGTTTTGGTAAGCGGGGTGAGTCATGCCCCCCAGTCAAGGAAAATGAAATGGAGAATTCAAATTGATGGACACGGTTGTAGTGCATCGATAACAAATATTTGGGAATGACATGCTTGGAACGTGACATCAACAAGGCATTTCTCGGGACCAACAAAAGCACGACAGCAGTGCCATTTTAAGTATTTAAGTAGTCAATGCTTACAACAAGAAAAGTTAATAGAAAGTATGGAAAAGAGACCCATCACAGTACTCATTTTTTGCACAGCACAAAAAAAGCTCCACAAGTGTTCAGCTGAGACAGGGATGAAGAAGAGATGCTGTTCATTGTGGACGCACCTCTGGAGGTCGACATACTTGATCAGCAGGGGGAAGAAGGCATATATGTCCCGGACAAGCAGGGAGAACTCCTGGGTGACGAGGAGAAGAAGCAAGCAAAGAAAATGAAAGCGTTACGAACACTTTTCTGGGAACACACACTTGAGGGTCAATCACCAGCGGTATTGTTTGACTGCAGTCTGTTCCTCTGACATGTAATGAACGTGATCCTGTGACGTGCGATGATCGTTTTGGGCCCCTTTATTAAGGAAAGCACAGTTCCTCTGTGGTACCATACATGGCAAAATTACTTCTGAATTACTTTCCCAGGTATCTCACAATATTATTAAATTACACTTTAAACTCTCAAAAAGTAATGCCATCACATTGGAGTTACTTCCCAGAAGTAATGAAAATTACATTTGAATTACTTTTCAGTTTCAACACAAAAGATGTTGCACATTGGTCATAGTTTCTACAAAATTTTCAGATTTCTTTGTTTGCAACGCCACTGAGCTTCAAAGTCAGCATTGGAAATTAGCCCCTTTTTGAAGTCCATTGAAGAGCCACTTTGCTGACAAAGATGATGTCAACTTAATCGCAAAATTTCTTCAATCAGAATTTCACTGTTCAATGCATAATATGGTCCCACCCTATTGATTTTGGAAGAATTTGTCGTCCGTGTAAACAGTGGTAGCGCATTGACTGCTTCTCCACACTCATCGTCCTGGAAATGCAATGGGGCGCAGACAAGCTGCCAGTTCTGCTGTTCACGCGTTGTGCTGTTGTGGACTAGTTGGTTAAACAATGCTCAAAAGGGAACAGCGCAAACACAGGACGGGCAGCACCAGTGTTGTACGTTCCTCTGTCCTGAGCTGTTTCCTCTTAAGTAATTCTAAGTAATTCTCACAGATATCATTACGGAGTGCTCCGCAGAAGTAGGTGGTGGGATGGTTCGACGGGATACCAGCAAGCTATCTCAGGAGACTAAAGATCTGATTAAGAAACGGCAAAGAATGAGGATGTCTAACTCCATAGACAGAATAGAACTAGTAGAACTGTCAGAGTTAATAAACAAGCGCAAGGTAGCCGACATCAGGAAGTTTAACATGGAACAAATTGAGAATGCTCTAAGGAGCGGAGGTAGCCTAAAAGCAGTGAAGAGGAAGCTAGGCATAGGTAAAAACCAGATGTATGCGATAAGGGACAAAGAGGGCAATGTCATAAGCAATATAGATAAGATAGTTAATGCAGCCGAAGAGTTTTATGCAAATCTATGCAGCAGCAATTGCAATCAGAATGTTACTGAGTGAGGCAGTAGAGCACAGCAATGGGGCAACATGCCAGTAACGAGGGAGGAAGTAAAGAAAGCCTTAGGAACAATGCAGAAATGGTAAGCAGCTGGTGAGGATCAGATAACAGCAGATTTGTTGAAGGATGGATTGTGCTCGAAAAACTAGCCACCCTGTATACGCAATGCCCTGTGACCTCGAGCGTACCTAGAGCTTGGAAAAACGCTAACATTATCTTAATTCGTAAGAACGGAGACGTCAAGGACTTGAAGAATTACAGACCCATCAGCTTATTGTCCGTTGCCTACAAGGTATTTACTAAGGTAATCGCTAATAGGATCAGGACAACCTTAGACTTCAATCAACCAAAGGACCAGGCAGGCTTTCATAAAGGATACTCAGCAATAGACCATATTCACGCTATCAATCAGGTGATAGAGAAATGCGCAGAAAGTAGCCAGCCCCTATATATTGATTAAGAAAAAGCATTCGAGTCAGTAGGAACTTCAGCAGTCATGCAGGCATTGTGGAATCAGGGTGTAGAAGAGTGTTATGTGAAAATATTGGAAGATATTTATAACGATTGCACAGCTACTATAGTTCTCCATAAAGTCAGCAATAAAATTCCAATAAGGAAAGGTGTCAGGCAGGGAGACACGATCTCGCCAATGCTCTTCACTGCCTGCTTACAGGAGGTATTCCTGAGCCTGAAATGGGAACAGTTGGCGATAAGAGTTAATATAGAATACCTGAGTAATCTGCGATTCGCTGATGACATTGACTGCCTAAGTCACTCAGGACATGAACTGCAAAGCATGATCAATCAGTTAGAGAGGCAGAGCAGAATGTGGGGCAAAAAATTAACATGCAGAAAACCAAAGTAATGTTCAACAGCCTAGCAAGGGATCTGCAGTTCACAATTGGTGGCGCGGTGCTGGAAGTAGTAAGAGAATATGTCTACTTAGGGCAGGTAGTGTCCGCAGATCCGGATCATGAGAGGGAAATAACTAGAAGAATAAGAATGGGGTGGAGCGCATATGGCAGGTTATCTCAGATCATGAATGGCAGTCTTACCAATATACCTCAACAGAAAAGACTCTGTTCTTATCAACCACAATGGGCACAATATACTAAGGAGTTTTTGTTTGTCTCTAGCCTCCATCGCTTGAGGCTGCTGCTCTCAGACAATACCCAACTAAATACTTTGCTGCTGCAGAGATTAACACTATGTGTCAGCAACGCGAACGATTACCACTTTCTCCTCTCTGTACTGCCTTTTAGCATGATTTATGAGGGTTTAACGTCCCAATGCGACTCAGGTTATGAGGGACGCCGTAGTGAAGGGCTCTGGAAATTTCGGCCACCTGGGGATCTTTAATGTGCACTGACATCGCACAGTACACAGGCCTCTAGCATTCCGGGGTCTAGCACCGGGGTCTAACCCGCATCTTTCAGGTCAGCAGCTGAGCGCCAAAACCGCTGAGCCACCGCAGCGGGACCTTTTAGCTTAGCCAAATATGCTTTGTAATGTCATAAAATTGAGTCTCAAGGAGTGAAACAGCTGACAGCCCGGTCACCCTCTCCAAATTTCAGCGACTCTGCTTTTACTAGGGGTGTGCCCACTGTGGAGATTCAAGCAGTTTCTTTCCGGTGTGTTACATCAGCACATAAGAATGAGTTTGTGACCATTGCTTCACTCATACCGCCTGTTCCGCATTTATCTGTCTGTGTCAGAAAAAATTCTCCTGCGCAAACTACTGGACTATATGGGCTCAAACGCCGACTACAAGGTAGATTATGATGGTCTTCGTCTTTCGATATAAAATTTAACATCTAAACTTGCCTGCATTTTCAGGAATCGACGAAAAACTGCATTCGGCTGCGGCAGAACTTTTCCTCCAGGCGAGCAAAGAAGCCATTTTGACAGGCTGCGCCATCTGGCGAGCGGTGAGGCAACTGATTTCACTTGGGGCGGGAATGCGCACCTTGCGTGGTTTCTTCGGATGTGCGTATCGTCTGCTCCTTGAAGTTCACACCGCTCGCCAGATGGCGCAGTCTTTCACACTGGCTTCTTTGCTCGCCTGTACAAAAAGTTCTGCTGCAGCTGAATGCAGTTTTTCGCCAATTCCTGAAAACGCAGGCAAGTTTAGATGTTAAATTACTTATCGAAAGACGAAGACCACCATAAGGTACCTTGTAGTCAGCGTTTTGAGCCCATATAGTTCAGTAGTTTGCGCAGCGGAATTTTTTCGTAACAGGGACAGATAAATACGGAACACGCGGTATAGCGCAGGCTGCTTGCTTCCCCCGGCCCCACTCTAGCCACGATGGGGAGCCCACCTCCTGGAGCTGGCTCTCTGCCTGGGAGGTGTCGTCGGTGCTGGACTTGAGGTAGCTGCGCATGCACTCCTCCTTGTGGAAGACCGCGTCTGCGCACTGCCGGACCTTCTCCATCAGGGGCAGCACAGGGTCCCGCAGGAGCTCCTCCGACGAGTTGATCACAATCTGGCCCGCATGGCCTGCGTTGTTGTCATTCATTTATGTACTCGTGCAACACTGCAAGCCAATGAGGCCCCAAGCAGGAGTGGGGAATCATACAGTGGACCATCATTACACAATGCCAAATGTAGAGATTGACACGCAATGAAAAAAAAAAGCAAAAAGGAAGAAATACACAAAACAAACTGTGACACTGAGCAACAAAGGTTAACAGTCAAAAGCTCGTTCCATTGCAGAGAGCATATTTTTTGAAGCAAATACATGAGATGGCAGATTATTCCAATCGGATATAGTCCCAGAAAAGGAAGAATATTTGAAGTTGTTTATGCAAGCGAATAACGGAGCCAGTTTATGAGTATGGTAATTACCGTATAAATGCGTGTAAGGGCCACACTTCTTTTTCCACATTCGAGGGACAATTTTTGGGGTGCGGCCCACACATGCGATGTGTGAAAAAAAAATTTTTTTTTTAAAGTAAAAACAGACCAATCAGGGAATCAGTGGCATTTATTCTGCGTTCAATCGTCACTTATCGTCACTCGCAGAGTACTTTGATTCCAAGCTAGTGCTGTGCTCTGGTGCACGCTCATGCCACAAGAAGTCGCGCAGCATGTCTGTTGTCAATGCATAGCCATTGTTCTGCACTTCCATCATACAGCAGAGCAGCTCTTATTCCAGTTCGGAAAACTCGCACGGCTTGCCTCGGACAGTGCGTTTTTTGCAGCCTGTGTTCCTCAGAGCATCCCTTTGGTTGCACCATCGTCGGACGCACTTCTCGGCCATGTCGAATTTCCTGCAGGCACATTTTCCGTATCCGAGAGCTAACACCCAGCCGTGTTGCTATTAAGGTGCTTGCCCACCGTGCTAAAACTGCAACGCTCGGCAGCAGCACACAAAAGCCGCAACTACGGTGAACTAACACACTACCACAATGCCCGTGCCTTTGGGAGCTGGAGCTGGTGATACTGATGACGATATAGATAGCGGGAGCTCGTGGCGGAGGAAAAAGTTGACAATGATGATGATGATAAACCACGGCCTCAGGAGCCATCCGTGGGCGGCACCTGGAAGCTCCTGTGCGCGTGCGTGGCCTCCACGATCAAGCACACCGCTGCTTGCAGCCGGAGCTGATCGCAAAGGCCAGGGCGTGTGCATTTCAAAGGCTATTCCCGTGTAGGTCATGGAAAGCTTCAGAGCAGCCCTTGCACGGATATTTAAAAAAAAATTATTTCCTTCGGGAAAACAGGGTGGGGCCAATACACGAGTGTGGCCCTTACGCATGTTTATACGGTAATGCCTTGTGACTCTAGGTGATAAAGGCTACAAGTATGTTGAAGGGTAAAGACAGGACTGACTGCAATAGAGTTTAATGAGGAATTTTAACAGTGCTACATTTCTCAAAGACTCTAAAGACTTGATGTTACTGATTCTCATTAACTCAGATGGGGAATCATGGTGACGGCAACGATTATATATGAAATGAACTGGTGACCTTTGTAAGCGTTCATGCTTGTGAATATCTTTCTTAGTGAAAAGATCCCAAACGTCGTAGGCGTATTGCAACCGAGATCTGATTAACGAGCTATAGGCCAGGAGCTTTACGTCGGAAGGGCAGTATTTGAGCTTGTGGCTTACTTGACTGAGCTTGCAGTGAGCAGAAGTGTAGATATTATCAATATGAGTGGACTAGATTACGTGGTTAGTAACTGTTACATTCAGATATTTGAAACAGTCAGTTTGAGATATCGGGGTTTGCTTGATTATGAATTGGTAAGGAAAAGAAGACTTTTTGTTGCTGATGGGCATGAGAACAGTTTTATCAGGGTCAAGTTTCATATCCCAGAGATCACACCAATTAGAAACAGCATTAAGACTTTCATTAACTATAAATTGATCATTTATGTCATTGGCAACCTTGAAGAGCAAGCAGTCATCTGCGAATAATAAAATGCAGGTGGTCAAGTCATTCACCTAAGTTAAGAAAAGTAGAGAATCTAGGACACTGCCCTGTGGAACATCCAAGTTTACAGAGAGAACGTCTATATAATAGCCTTCGAAATCAACGAACTGTTAGTGCATGTCTAGATATGTCGATATCCGCTTGACTACACTACCATGTAAACCCATCTTGTTAAGCTTGAATAATAGACTGGAATGTGTGACCCTGTCGAAAACTTTGCTAAAATCTAGGAATATAACATCTATTTGACTGCAAATATCGAGAACAGACAAAAAGGTATTAATCTTTGAAACCAGATGAGTGGTTGTCGACGGGCCTTTGTGAAACGCACGCTGGAGTTTCGTATCTAGGAAATCAGTTATGTAGTTTGAAATAATATGTTCCACGAGTTTGGATCATGCGCAGATGAGTGATATCAGGCGGTAGTTGGTTAACTGATTACAGTCCCCTTCCTCAAATACAGGCACAACAAGTCCAGTCAGTCGGGATGATGCCACTAGAAAAAAGATAAACGATAGCCGATGCTTCCACAGTGATGGCAAGCATCTGGACAGAAGGCACCTAATGCAATTGCCCCTTTCCTGTCTCCAGTGTAGTTTGTCCCTGCTTCTTAGCTTCTTACAGCGGTGGCTCTGAAACTGGGTTCCTTGGAGTGGAGTGTTTTTTGGGTGTCTCAAACACCGTGCCTTTCCTTTAAACATTTCATTCTGGAACTGACCCCAGTTGTAGCAGACTGGCCATGGTTGAAACTGGGCAGCCTTTTGACATGTTAGGTATGAAGGGACTGAAGACGAGCCACCTGGGCTGCTCAGTGTCTTTCAAAGTCATAAGAGAGTTCGTGAGCCCTCTGAACTCTGCTAAAAGAGGTTAACGCAAAATGCGACAAAAGATTGGTTTGGTTCATTGGGGGTTGGCATCCCAGAGTGACTCAGGCTATGAGGGACGCTGTAGTGAAGGGCTCCGGAAATTTCGACCACCTGGGGTTCTTTAACGTGCACTGACATATTGCACAGTACTATCGCGCTCAATATGAGTTGCAACGTGCGGTCATCGACCGGGGCTCGTTCCATGGTGTGCCTCCTCCAAACAGTCGCTCGGAATTCTGGGAGAAACTTTTTCCTGAGCGGGGGTGCTGTTGTTTCCTGGAACAGCAGTTTCTCCCAGAATTCCGAGCCACTGTTTGGAGGAGGCACACCACGGAACGAGCCCCGGTTGATGACCGCGTGTTGCAACTCATATTGAGCGCGATAGTACATGGGCCTCTAGAATTCCGCCTCCGGCCGGGACCAAACCCGCATCTTTCGCGCAAGCAGCCGAGCACCGTAACCCCTGAGCCACCGCAGCAGGGTAAATGCAACCAAAGAGTTGATGCACCTGCAATAGTGATCATCCAAGGGGAGCCCTCAGTGTTGACTGTCTTCCGCAGGAGGTTCAAGATGTTCTTCAAAAGGCTGGTCAGGTGATCACTGGTGACCATGGTAACGTGGTTCCTAGGGAAGATGAAGCACATGTAAAACACAAAGGGCTCACAAAAGCAGTGGGGCTTCAGACACAAAGGTATCAATGCCACTGAAATGCCAGGCACAATAATCGCATAGTTATTACAAAATCTCTTGACAAAGAACAATTAAAGGCCTGTAATTGTAAATGTGCTATTCACACTGAATCAAGACAGCTTCGCAGCCCAGTCCATACAGTGGAACCTCGATTATACGACGTTCAGGGGACCGCGCGAAACCGTCGTATAATCCGGGTGTTGTATAATCGAAAATCAAGCTTGATATTTTTTAACGTCTGAACTTCATCGTCATCTTTTTTTTTTTTTTTCGGAACACAAATGCAGCACATTTTTGCCGGCAGAGGGCTAGTCTTCAACAAACAAGATAAAATGGCCGTTGAGGCTGCTGTGAGCAGCTGGGCAGCGGCTCGCGGGGTTTTCTTGATAGGTGGAAAGATTAAGGCACACCGGTTATCGACTGGCTAAAGTTTCCCTACCGTATTTACTCGATTCTAAGCACCCCCTTTTTCTCACGATCGCGATGCCCAAAGTGAGAGGGGGTGCTTAGATTCGAAAAATCTAAACTGACCCCCCCCCCCGGCCCCTCTTTTCGCGGCGAAATCTCGATGAAACGGGCGCGAGAAAAAACATTTTATTTAGGAAACATTCAAAAGAAAAATAGCTGCAGACAGTTCTGTGCTGCCATCTGTCTTGTAGTGTCGGAACGCAGCAACACAAAAAGTGCCGTGGACGCCGCTGTCCTCGCTTCGGCGAGCGCGGCCTCGCCCGCTTATCTGTTTTTTTAGCAGCGTCCACTCCAGCGGACGCATTTGTTGCTGGGACCGGCGTCTTATCTTTTCTCTTTATCTTTCCTCTGATCTGTTAACTCTCCTCTATCTGCACTTGGCAGCGGTGGTGGCTTGGCTCGAGCCAGTAGGCAGGCCTGTGCAATTTCCTTTTCATCCTTCTCTCAGTCACAACAACAACAACGCGGAGACCGCGCCTCCTCGGGACTCCGACTGCACAGGCTCGACAAAAAAGAGAGCAAGTGCACTTGGCGGCCTCGGCAACGCTTTCTTCCGCGCAAAAAAGGGGGTGCTTAGATTAGAGGAAAAGTGAGTATTCTCGGAATGATGGCTCCTCTTGTGCGCCTCCCCCTGCTGACTCGGTTGGCCCCTGGCCCTTCTGCCGTAAATGGGTAAATCACCTCTTATCATAAACGGAAACAATGTGGATGGGAAGGCAATTCAAATCACATCAAGGTAAAAAAAGAATAAAAAATTGCCAACGATTACATTATTTCCTAAGGCTAAATTTGAGCACAGCTCATCAGCTGTTTCAGCTTTTCGATAGATTGAGGCAAACAATGCGAGCAAAACATGTATGTACAATTACACACAGCTTTTTTATTTTTCACACATATTCCTTCTTCAAGAAACACTCCACTAACAGTAAAGTTGCACTTGAGAGAGATTACAGTACAAAAGAATTACAGTGGAACCTCGATTATACGACGTTCAGGGGACCGCGCGAAACCGTCGTATAATCCGGGTGTTGTATAATCGAAAATCAAGCTTGATATTTTTTAACGTCTGAACTTCATCGTCATCTTTTTTTTTTTTTTTCGGAACACAAATGCAGCACATTTTTGCCGGCAGAGGGCTAGTCTTCAACAAACAAGATAAAATGGCCGTTGAGGCTGCTGTGAGCAGCTGGGCAGCGGCTCGCGGGGTTTTCTTGATAGGTGGAAAGATTAAGGCACACCGGTTATCGACTGGCTAAAGTTTCCCTACCGTATTTACTCGATTCTAAGCACCCCCTTTTTCTCACGATCGCGATGCCCAAAGTGAGAGGGGGTGCTTAGATTCGAAAAATCTAAACTGACCCCCCCCCCCCCGGCCCCTCTTTTCGCGGCGAAATCTCGATGAAACGGGCGCGAGAAAAAACATTTTATTTAGGAAACATTCAAAAGAAAAATAGCTGCAGACAGTTCTGTGCTGCCATCTGTCTTGTAGTGTCGGAACGCAGCAACACAAAAAGTGCCGTGGACGCCGCTGTCCTCGCTTCGGCGAGCGCGGCCTTGCCCGCTTATCTGTTTTTTTAGCAGCGTCCACTCCAGCGGACGCATTTGTTGCTGGGACCGGCGTCTTATCTTTTCTCTTTATCTTTCCTCTGATCTGTTAACTCTCCTCTATCTGCACTTGGCAGCGGTGGTGGCTTGGCTCGAGCCAGTAGGCAGGCCTGTGCAATTTCCTTTTCATCCTTCTCTCAGTCACAACAACAACAACGCGCAGGCCGCGCCTCCTCGGGACTCCGACTGCACAGGCCCGACAAAAAAGAGAGCAAGTGCACTTGGCGGCCTCGGCAACGCTTTCTTCCGCGCAAAAAAGGGGGTGCTTAGATTAGAGGAAAAGTGAGTATTCTCGGAATGATGGCTCCTCTTGTGCGCCTCCCCCTGCTGACTCGGTTGGCCCCTGGCCCTTCTGCCGTAAATGGGTAAATCACCTCTTATCATAAACGGAAACAATGTGGATGGGAAGGCAATTCAAATCACATCAAGGTAAAAAAAGAATAAAAAATTGCCAACGATTACATTATTTCCTAAGGCTAAATTTGAGCACAGCTCATCAGCTGTTTCAGCTTTTCGATAGATTGAGGCAAACAATGCGAGCAAAACATGTATGTACAATTACACACAGCTTTTTTATTTTTCACACATATTCCTTCTTCAAGAAACACTCCACTAACAGTAAAGTTGCACTTGAGAGAGATTACAGTACAAAAGAATTACAGTGGAACCTCGATTATACGACGTTCAGGGGACCGCGCGAAACCGTCGTATAATCCGGGTGTTGTATAATCGAAAATCAAGCTTGATATTTTTTAACGTCTGAACTTCATCGTCATCTTTTTTTTTTTTTTTTTCGGAACACAAATGCAGCACATTTTTGCCGGCAGAGGGCTAGTCTTCAACAAACAAGATAAAATGGCCGTTGAGGCTGCTGTGAGCAGCTGGGCAGCGGCTCGCGGGGTTTTCTTGATAGGTGGAAAGATTAAGGCACACCGGTTATCGACTGGCTAAAGTTTCCCTACCGTATTTACTCGATTCTAAGCACCCCCTTTTTCTCACGATCGCGATGCCCAAAGTGAGAGGGGGTGCTTAGATTCGAAAAATCTAAACTGACCCCCCCCCCCCCCCCCGGCCCCTCTTTTCGCGGCGAAATCTCGATGAAACGGGCGCGAGAAAAAACATTTTATTTAGGAAACATTCAAAAGAAAAATAGCTGCAGACAGTTCTGTGCTGCCATCTGTCTTGTAGTGTCGGAACGCAGCAACACAAAAAGTGCCGTGGACGCCGCTGTCCTCGCTTCGGCGAGCGCGGCCTCGCCCGCTTATCTGTTTTTTTAGCAGCGTCCACTCCAGCGGACGCATTTGTTGCTGGGACCGGCGTCTTATCTTTTCTCTTTATCTTTCCTCTGATCTGTTAACTCTCCTCTATCTGCACTTGGCAGCGGTGGTGGCTTGGCTCGAGCCAGTAGGCAGGCCTGTGCAATTTCCTTTTCATCCTTCTCTCAGTCACAACAACAACAACGCGGAGACCGCGCCTCCTCGGGACTCCGACTGCACAGGCTCGACAAAAAAGAGAGCAAGTGCACTTGGCGGCCTCGGCAACGCTTTCTTCCGCGCAAAAAAGGGGGTGCTTAGATTCGCATGCAAAGTTTTTTTTTCAGAAATTTTTTTCCGAAAATAGGGGGGGGTGCTTAGATTCGGGGGGTGCTTAGAATCGCAAAAATACAGTACATCCCGGCCTGCGTTTGCTGACGACCTTTTTTGACGGACGGTATGAGCCAGATGTCGTACGAAGCGGGGTCCTTCTAAAATTTGCGTCATATAACCGAGGTTTTTAATGCATTGTCTCTATAGGGGTTTTGCCGGGAGCGCACAAATGCGTCGTAAAATGCGGGTCGTCGCATGACCGGTGGACGTATAATCGAGGTTCCACTGTATTTAACATTTCTGGACACCAGTGAGACCTATAATACTGCAGCAATATTTGTGATGCCAGAAAATTTTATACACAATATTTACTCCCGTAATGTACCCTACCCCCGCTTTTGTCTTTGAGAATTTACTTCTTTTTTCACCTGGGTTAAAAACACCCGATCTTCAGGGTCAGTGTTCAGCATGTTCATATTCATGATTCGCTGGCACTGTTGATTATCACAAAATTGTTAGGTTACGCCGTGATACAGCGAACACAGTTCGAGGCAAACAATGCTAAATGTTGGCGACAAGAGCATGGATGACATGGGGACACAGTTTGTCAACCACGTGTTTTTGCTGATGATGAATGATTACAATTACAACTACTCTATCTGAAATGTAACTACTACTGTGGTCAACTACAGACCCAGAAAAGTAACTAAACAACTGCAGAAAAACAATCCATTGATATTGTGGTACCTGCCTTCCCACTTTTATTGCCATAACAGAAATTTACTCAAACTACAATGAACTACTACGGCTTAATTGCTTAATATTTTGTTACACATTCTTAACTTTCAACAGGAGGCTGTTTTTTGCAGTTGCTGTCGCTAACTTTACTACGTTTCCTCATGAAGAGATGAGCAGTTGCACTGAACACTCTTTCAATGTACGTGCTAAAGGGGAGTGTGGTACTACAACATATGAGCAAAACCGTGATCTGAGCTAGTTGATACATCTTCACAACTTCACCAGCGCTGCGACGAGTAACAAAGACAGAGAAGGAAGGACAGGGACAAGCGCTACTAACAACTGAAAGTTTATTTGAAAAAACACAGATTATATGCACACAGCTGACAACCCAAAGCGCCTGAGCTTCCTGCAAAAAGCACGCAAAAGAAAGTTACAAATCTAGATACGAAATTTCACGCTCATGTAAGTTTACAGATGGTGCGCTAACGCACATGTCGCTGTTCTTGTGAATGTGATAGGCTTCACACAACTCCCTAGTCAGCTGATCTTGATGTCTAAACTTAATCTGAAATTGAAATTTCGTATCTAGATTCATAACTTTCTTTTGCGTGCTTTTTTGCGGGAAGCGCAGATGCTTCGGGTTGTCAGTTGTGAGTATATAACCTGTGTTTTTTCAAATAAACTTTCAGTTGTTAGTAGCGCTTGTCCCTGTCCTTCCTTCTCTGTCTTTGTCCCTCGTTGCAGCGCTGGTGAAGTTGTGAAGTGTGTATAACGTATGAACACCATGCACAGCAGCTCCTAGTTGCACACACATGCTGACCACTAGGGTCTGCATACCAGACAGCTTGTACCACACAATAGAGGGTGACCTGTTCATGAGGAGCTAGTTGTCTTTCAGTTCACTTAACTGCCACTGCCGCCACAAACGCTGCCTGCTAATGTCCCTTTGCGCCCGTGTTTACCCGGGTCTGGTTGATTGTGGTAGGCTGTGGGCACAAGCTTCACATGTTTTAATCCTGTGGGCTGCGGCCAACATGCTCTGGACGTGTGGAAGAGCTTGCAGCATTCTTAAAACAGCTGCGCGGAATGTGAATTTCTGCAGCTCACTTCCGCACTACAAGCCAAACGCCCGTACAATAGTTCAAACTTTTTTTTTTCACGAGTTTCTCTGCCTGTCCTGCCCAACCGGCAGCTGAATAAGATATCTTGAGAGGCAGACAGTGAATGAAACATCCATGAGGCACAAGGCTTGCACGAGGGTTCCTCACAGAGGAAGGATTTGAATGCACATGCTACTTTTCCCAGCTGTGCACTCACGAAAGCCAAGCACTAGGCTGGGCCGTGGCTTGTATCCATTTGAAGGCTCCGGTGGATACCAGGCAGTGGCAGTCCTAAGGGGGGGGGGGGGGGGGGGGGGGGGGGGCAGTTGTCTCCCCCCCTCCAAAAGCCTTCACACATCTTCCCGAACGTCCATTTTTGGGCTCCCATAGAAAGAGAGGTGATTTTTGATGTAGACTGGAAAGATTTTTCGATATACCCAACATGTAGTTCGTTATAAAAAATACATTTTACACGCGTAATGCTAGAACTTCTGAGTGTTGAATATAAAGCATAATTCACTCTATTTGAGTTCGTTATATTCGGGTTTGACTGTATCCTTCCCCATTCATATCTTGCATTTACTTACCCTGATGTGGGGTTCACGTTGTCCGGTCCTTGGCTCCACCAGAAGGGAAGATAACTGGGAAAAATAGAAAACACACAAGGAATTACAGCAATACCACCAGCTAACCTGTGTGCTCCTTGCTGATATCAATTTTTCACTCCTTTAGTGGGTCAAATCTGAATGTCACTAGCAGAAACGAATACCACTTCCCATTTCTGCACCAAAGTTAAAGTACGCTTGCAAAGCAGTTTGTAAATATATTTGTGAGGGCTGAAGAGCGGCCCTGTTGGTAACACATCTTTACAGAACAGCATGGCAACAAACGCAGACAAAGAAGGAGTACGACGACACAAGTGCCAACTTCCAACAGTTTATGGAAAGCGCATCAGGAACATATGAGTGCAGCCTAACAACACAAACGAAAACAACCATTGTCATAGGTTTAAAACCACGAACGCGAGATTGCCGTATTTTCCGGTGTATAAGACGCGGTTTTTTTTTTTAAAAAAATCTTGCTGGTGCGTCTTATACAAGGGTGCATCTTAGATGCGAATTTTCCGTTTTTTTTTTTTTGCGAGTTCAGAAGTTACTCAGGTTCATGTTCAAGCTTTTTTCACCGAAAAAATATTGCTACCAATAAAGCGGTTGTAACATGGTTAATACTTCAATACGGAGACCGCCGTGCGCAACTTTTTTAGGTGAACTTTATCATGAAACGGCGGGGTTGACCACTTCCGGGATCTTAAACACGCAGCTGTTTCGGAGGCCCCAAGCAAAGGTAATGTGAAATGCTAAAAGATGGCGACAGTAGCACTTCTTGCCATTGTCAAGACAAGCCAAGAGAAGCCGATGTTTTTTTTAGTCACCCTTTGCAAGTACGTAGTGCGAAGAGAATGCTTCAGACGTGTTGCTTTTTCGATAGCGCATCCGAAGATGAAGACTGAAGGTTTTATGTAAAAATAAATTGTTATGGACATAAAGAGAGTTCTTTCGCTTTTTTTTCTTTTGTGCTAAAACGTGGGCTGGTATGGCGTGAGTGTTGCCTTTTTCGATCACTTAGCGTTGCTTAAGAACTTCTCACACGTACGGTGCATTTTGCGATGGTCGCATAAGCATGTTTAATTAAGCCTCACTAGCCTAACTAGGTAAATTGGGGTGCGTCTTATATACCAATTTTTTCAATGACAGCCTGCATATATGGCAGGTGCGTCTTATACAAGGGTGCGTCTTGTACACCGGAAAATACGGTATTGAAGCTGTTCAAATCACAAAAAATTAAAATCACTGTGTTAGTAGACCTTCAGTTGCTCTTAACAAGGAAGAGCTCGTGATTTTAAACGCATCATAACTATGACAATGGCCATTTTTGTTTGTGTTTTTAGGCTGCACTTACATATACCTGGCACGCTTTCCAATAAACTGTTGAGTAGTCTTTTTCCATGTCATTTGCCATGCTGTTCTGTAAAGATGCTGTTATACTCCTTCAAAGGAAATGAATACCACTTTCCATTCCAGCACCGCAATTAAAGTACGCCTGAAAAGCAGAGTGTTATTATATTCCTTCAAAGGCAAGTCACATCCTGTGCACAAGTCACATAAAGGTGCGCAAGTAATGAAATTCAAATTTGAATACAATAACAACTTTTCAACAAACTCAACACTGCTTTGGTGATGAACACAAGTCCACTATATATATTAGGACGGAAAACTGGGCTAGTTGGAATAGATTCACGTTGAAAAAACCACCACAAAAAAAACAGGAACCAAAAGACTAGAGGGCAAACAGCACTGTGTTTGTCCTCTAGTCTATTGGTCCCTGTTTTTCGCGCTGTTTTTTTCAACATGAAACCACTGCATGTAGTCTTCCAAAGCCCTGAGTGTGGTGGTATTTGTTTACTGGCCTTTCCATTCCAGGGCTCATGTTATGTAAACTGTTTTCCTCATTTTCATGTGCCCATACATATATTAGGTTGGGGCAACCTATAAAGATTGAAAAACAATAAGCCCCTGCATGTGCCCATACAGACAGAGGAAAAAAAAAAAAATTGCTGGCGGTGTAGCATTGCATTGCTAAGCACCAAATATTGAGCAGGTTTTTTCAGGAGTTTTTCAGGAGGACACCAACGCCACCTACATGAAAGCAAGGACTGGAGTGTCCACTGAGCCAGTTGTGCACCTTTCCTTTTGTCAAAATGAGCATCTCTTTTTTGAAGACCAAGAAACAGCTAAAATTTTGTGCTTCTTATTCTGTTTCTTGCGTTGATTTAAAGTGCTAAAAGTTATTGTTCTTTGATAACAGTCATCATCGTAATATGACTTCTGTTCTGTTCTTTTGCCACATATTCAAGAAAACTTTGCGCAGAATGGCACAACACGGAGGGAGGAACACGTACACACACACGAGCGCAGACTTGCAGCTGTATTTTTGGAAATGATACATCGCCTTAAGAAGCAGAAAGGGCGCAAGCGTACGATAGCCAGTGCAACACAGTGCAACACGTGTGGGAGCACAATTTTTTTTACGATAATAACGACCAGGAACCAAATCAAAAACATATTTTCCCACCTAGAATGACCTAAGAAAAAAAATGAGCAAATAAAGAACCCTGGGAAATTTTGCGTTTTTCCAATACTAACTTGGAGGCTAAGGTAATCACACATCCAGTTTACTGAACATTATAACAGGCCCACTGAACTAACCGCTCGACTGCAGAGATGCAAAGCAAAAGCAAAACTATTCATTGCTGCCGCACCTAAGAAATGGGACATTCTGTGGCAGCAGTTTGCGGTGCTGCAAACAGCACCAACACTAGTCTGCATCTCTGCACATAGAGGGCGCCGTGGATAAATCATCATCATCATCAGCCTGACTACACCCACTGCAGGGCAAACGCCTCTCCAATGTCTCTCCAACTAACCCTGTCCTTTGTCAGTTGCGGCCCCCGTATCCCCGCAAACTTCTTAATCTCATCCGCCCACCTAACTTTCTGCCGTCCCCTGCTACATTTGCTTTCTCTTGGAATCCGCTCCGAGCGGTTGTCTTGCCTTCACATTACATGCCCTGCCCAAGCCCACTTCTTCCTCTTGATTTGACTGGGATGTCAATAACCCGTGTTTGTTCCCTCACCCACTCCACTCGCTTCTGATCTCTTAACGTTACACCTATCATTTTCCTTTCCATAGCTCGCTGCGTTGTCCTTAACTTAAGCTGAACCCTCTTTGTTAGCCTCCACGTTTCTGCCCCATAGAGGATAAATAAGGCAAGCAAAAAAATACAGGAAAAATACAGAAAAAAAGTGCAGGCCAACCAAACGTTCACATGTTCTCAAAATGGCTGGTGAGTTTCGCACAAAACGATTTGCGATTGTTACATGAACTATGTCGTTATGCAGGGCATTTCGATGCGTTATTTCATCAGGAAAAGAAGAACTGCTCATTGCTAAAATACGGTTCTTAATGCTGGCTATGGGGTGGCTGTGGCTGAGGTGACTGGAAGTTCGGATCGGTGGTTTCAGCAGGGGGTGTTTTGATGTCGAATGGTAGAAAAAACTGTGCAGTAGGCAAAGGCGTGAGATGATGCAGTGTGATTCAAGTGTGGGGAGGGAGTTAGAACGTTTGAGTGCAATGATGCTAATTTCTTTTGTGTATTCAGAAGCGATAAAACGGGTCGCGTGGTTTTGGATGGCCTCATGTTCGCCGGCAAGGTAGGCTTGAGAGGGATGCCAGATGGATGATGCAAATTCAAGTTTGGGACGAACAAATGTTAGGTAAGCAGGTTTTTTTTACTTCGGGAGATGCTGGCTTGAGGTTATGTCGGAGATAACATAAGACACGGGAGGCATCGGAACATATTCTCTGGACATGGTTCACCCGCGTTTGTTCCCTCACCCACTCCGCCCTCTTCCGATCTCTTAACGTTACACCTATCATTTTCCTTTCCATAGCTCGCTGCATTGTCCTTAACTTAAGCTGAACCCTCTTTGTTAGCCTCCACGTTTCTGCCCCATAGGTGAGTACCGGTGAAATACAGCTGTTGTATACTTTTCTCGTGGATACATAAACGGTGATTATCTCTCCTCCTTGCACTATTCTTTTGTGTTACGCTAACACTGACAATACTGCAGAACTGGCAAATGTGCCCTTGACTGCAGTAAAAAAAAATGAAGTGAACAAGCTTGTGCCAGCACACACACCAATGGATATGTTACCTGCACAACATGGGGATCATGACGTCGATGATGAAGGGCTGCTCCGTGTATTTTCCGCTGCCAATCACAAACTTCTCCACCTGCCCCATGAGATCGTCCAGCGTCGGCATGCTCGACTCCAGCGTGGCCATCACAGCTGCAGCAATCAACAAGTGAGATAACTTAGCAGATGCGCACATAAGTGCCAAAAAACTATTAACAATATTACGAAATATGTTGTCGCTTGAAGCTAATTGATTAGAAATGCAGAAGAAAAACAACCACCTGCCGCCGGTGGGATCCGAACCCACGACCTCCGAATTACGCGTCCGGTGCTCTACCTCTGAGCTACGGCGACGGCTGTCAAACCTTCTGCTTTCGGGGGTATTTATGTTTACAAATAACCTAACCTTGAGAGTGTTCATCAGCGCCACCCACGTTCGTAAGCGGCGGACGAGGAACATCCTGAGTTACCGCTGGTGTGACGTGGAACGCCATCTAACGGCGAGGGTGGAAGCAGTGTGAGAACCCTCTTATGCTTCCTATGGCGTCAAGGCTGCCAGAACCGAGGCCCTCGCTAAGCAATTAAGCAAAGAAGGGAAGGGGAATGAGGGGCTCGTTATAAATATGAGAGAAGCCAACAGCCACAGAAACCAAGGAGCACAGGGGATTTTTTTTTAATTAATTCATTTTTTTGTGGTGTTGATCAAGTAAGAATATTACGGAATATGTTGTCGCTTGAAGCTAATTGATTAGAAATGCAGAAGAAAAACAACCACCTGCCGCCGGTGGGATCCGAACCCACAACCTCCGAATTACGCGTCCAGTGCTCTACCTCTGAGCTACGGTGACGGCTGTCAAACCTTCTGCTTTCGGGGGTATTTATGTTTACAAATAACCTAACCTTGAGAGTGTTCATCAGCGCCACCCACGTTCGTAAGCGGCGGACGTGGAACGTCCTGAGTTACCGCTGGTGTGACGTGGAACGCCATCTAACGGCGAGGGTGGAAGCTGTGTGAGAACCCTCTTATGCTTCCTATGGCGTCAAGGCTGCCAGAACCGAGGCCCTCGCTAAGCAATTAAGCAAAGAAGGGAAGGGGAATGAGGGGCTCGTTATAAATATGAGAGAAGCCAACAGCCACAGAAACCAAGGAGCACAGGGGATTTTTTTTAATTAATTAATTTTTCTGTGGTGTTGATCAAGTAAGAATATTACGGAATATGTTGTCGCTGGAAGCTAATTGATTAGAAATGCAGAAGAAAAACAACCACCTGCCGCCGGTGGGATCCGAACCCACGACCTCCGAATTACGCGTCCAGTGCTCTACCTCTGAGCTACGGCGACGGCTGTCAAACCTTCTGCTTTCGGGGGTATTTATGTTTACAAATAACCTAACCTTGAGAGTGTTCATCAGCGCCACCCACGTTCGTAAGCGGCGGACGTGGAACGTCCTGAGTTACCGCTGGTGTGACGTGGAACGCCATCTAACGGCGAGGGTGGAAGCTGTGTGAGAACCCTCTTATGCTTCCTATGGCGTCAAGGCTGCCAGAACCGAGGCCCTCGCTAAGCAATTAAGCAAAGAAGGGAAGGGGAATGAGGGGCTCGTTATAAATATGAGAGAAGCCAACAGCCACAGAAACCAAGGAGCACAGGGGATTTTTTTTAATTAATTCATTTTTGTGTGGTGTTGATCAAGTAAGAATATTACGGAATATGTTGTCGCTTGAAGCTAATTGATTAGAAATGCAGAAGAAAAACAACCACCTGCCGCCGGTGGGATCCGAACCCACGACCTCCGAATTACGCGTCCGGTGCTCTACCTCTGAGCTACGGCGACGGCTGTCAAACCTTCTGCTTTCGGGGGTATTTATGTTTACAAATAACCTAACCTTGAGAGTGTTCATCAGCGCCACCCACGTTCGTAAGCGGCGGACGTGGAACGTCCTGAGTTACCGCTGGTGTGACGTGGAACGCCATCTAACGGCGAGGGTGGAAGCTGTGTAAGAACCCTCTTATGCTTCCTATGGCGTCAAGGCTGCCAGAACCGAGGCCCTCGCTAAGCAATTAAGCAAAGAAGGGAAGGGGAATGAGGGGCTCGTTATAAATATGAGAGAAGCCAACAGCCACAGAAACCAAGGAGCACAGGGGATTTTTTTTTAATTCATTCATTTTTTTGTGGTGTTGATCAAGTAAGAATATTACGGAATATGTTGTCGCTTGAAGCTAATTGATTAGAAATGCAGAAGAAAAACAACCACCTGCCGCCGGTGGGATCCGAACCCACGACCTCCGAATTACGCGTCCGGTGCTCTACCTCTGAGCTACGGCGACGGCTGTCAAACCTTCTGCTTTCGGGGGTATTTATGTTTACAAATAACCTAACCTTGAGAGTGTTCATCAGCGCCACCCACGTTCGTAAGCGGCGGACGTGGAACGTCCTGAGTTACCGCTGGTGTGACGTGGAACGCCATCTAACGGCGAGGGTGGAAGCTGTGTGAGAACCCTCTTATGCTTCCTATGGCGTCAAGGCTGCCAGAACCGAGGCCCTCGCTAAGCAATTAAGCAAAGAAGGGAAGGGGAATGAGGGGCTCGTTATAAATATGAGAGAAGCCAACAGCCACAGAAACCAAGGAGCACAGGGGATTTTTTTTAATTAATTCATTTTTTTGTGGTGTTGATCAAGTAAGAATCAAGTAAGAAAAAAAAATGAATTAGGCATCTGCAATTGGCTTTGGGCAAAAAGTTTTTCCTCAAGTAGAGAAAATTTTTGATCACAAAGATGTAGAATGGCATACTTACATGCCCTGCTGTTGTGGCCAACTTTGGTCAAGAATAAATTAGGATACTGTATAACAAGAATACGTATGTGAAATATTTTGAAGTGAAACTATGAGCCTGTGCCTTGTCGCTTTTGTCTGTTCATAAAGTTTAGTTTTTTGTTTCTTAAAATTCATCAAACTTGGCCCATGAAATTTTTGTTCGCTATGCAACGAACGTGCCAGAGCCGCCATAATTATAGAATTTGTTCTACTCATCTACCAAGCTAAAGAAGTTCATTATGACATGTTTTATGCATAACTGGATACAGTCACACAAATTTCGAAAAAGCATCATCATCAGCCTGACTATGCCCACTGCAGGGTCCTGTATGACTGAAAGCGAAATCCAAATATACTCTGATCTCACAGGAATAAACAAGAGCTTGTACATTCTACCTCCACATTTCATTTCTGAACGCCGCGATCATAACTTGAAAGTTCTTGTACCGCGATGTCGAACTGATGTGTTTCGTAATTCTTTTTTTCCTCATACTTCTTCACATTGGAATAGGCTTCCCAAGAGCATAGAACAATGTAAAACGGATAAACAATTTCAGTCTTTCCTGGCGGCCAATCTGTCGTAGAGGCTTTCCACCCTTTCAAAACTTGTTTTCTCGGACTGACATTTCAGTGATGTGTTCTTTTTATTTTAGACAAATATGCCTTATTGTTTATTTTCAATATTGGTGACATGCTCGTTTTAGGTATATGTTTACTGTTATTGTCCCCCCTGCTGTAATGCCCCTGGGCGCTGCAGGTACTTGTATAAATAAAATGGATGCATAAGTGATACCATTTTAGTGCACTAGCCCTAAAACCCCCCATCTCAAATTTTGCCATTGTCTGAAAGCATCCTGCCAGCAGGCTCTATGGCCTACTTACTATGCAAAACACGCTAGGCGAGTGGGCTTCCACCCCGTGGCAGTGCAAACAGATCAGCTTTGCTGGCATTAGAAAACTCTGTCATTCCCGCAGGTGAACAACCCGCATGCCTAACTTCCAGTATCCCGTCCTCCATCTCTTCCATCATCTTCCATCTGTGCTAAATGGATCCAGGACACAATGTTATCACACTGCACTCTTAAACAGAGCCTCGAACTGAAATAAAAATCAAAGCACGAGTACACCTAATTCACACTTGGCCTAACCATGCTAAACTGGCCATCAATTTTTAAATATTTTTATTGCGAAAGCACTTCTAGCTGGACTTCTCAGCTTTCTGTGCATGTGTGAAGCCTGGTCAAGTGAAACTAACACCACCAACAAGTAATCAGAGAACAGCAGCATGTGGGATGCCCAGCAGAAACACAGAAACCAACAAAGAATGACAGCAGGGGACACCCCAATCACACTGTGTCCACCTACACACAAACTGAGGTAGCTATGAGCCTTCCCTTTTCTCAAAATCAGGCAAGACTTGTTGGCTTTTGAGAAAAGGAAAGGGGCATAACTGGGTCAGTGGACACCCCTCAGGTACACTTTGAGGCATCCACGTTTTTTGTTTTTTTTTTTTGCTAAACCATCAGCCATTATTTTTTGCACTGTCCACATACTCTGCTGTATGTCAATGTCTACCCCTTCACACCTGGGCTCTGCAGAGAAGCCACCAAGGCAGGTGAGTGATAGTGAACATGAAAAAATGGCGGTGGCTTAGCTTGGTTAAGCCCGGTAATTGCGAAAGCAATATCCATAGCTACGCCGAGGGTCAGCTGGTAGTGTAGATGGTGGTGGTGCTTGTGGTTAGACTTGTAGTGATGCATCGGTTATACAATCCATTCCAATCCAATCCAATGCAATCCAATCCAATATGCTAATTTGGTAGCTACCGGTCTCGCTACGCGACCGGCTGAAAGTGCAACTAGTATTGCTTTCGCAATAAAAACCACACCAGAAATCCCTGCTAGCACAGTGCAAGGGAGTGCTGGCCACGCACCCTGGGCTTCGAGCGAGTGCTCCTGGGCCTTGCCGTGGATGCAGTATGGGTTGTGCTTGTTGTGCGCAGGCTCCAGGAATGCGACGGGGAAAGTGGCTGCAAAGGCACCCAGGCAGTTGCCATACGCTGGCCGGTGGCTGTGGGAAGGAGAAGCACACAATCAGAGGGCACTGCACTGCACAGCACTGTTGAAGCAACACTGAAGACGAGCCGGTCCGCGTTGACCACATTTCAGTGAAAATAAGCTACTTTTAAATGAAAACAGAGCTTTCACAAGATGCAAAAGCCTCTTCTGTTGTGCCTATGCTGGGGGGAAGCAGGGCATCAGCACTCACAAAGCAACCATATGTACAAGAGTGTAAGTTGGCCTCCGTCGCAAGCCAACCATGAAATATTGGCAAGGTAAAGGTAACAAACAAACAAACAAGATCCCTTCAAATGCACATCAACAAAAAAAGGTCATAGACCTAAAGCAGCAACTGTGTGTCTATTGGGTCAAGTGAATACCGATCATGAGATCGTGTGAATGTCCATCACTGGGTGTTTCCCCACCTACTTTCCTCATCTCACAGTGTGCTGTCCTCGGACCCTGCTCAAAGTTATTATGGCCTATTAATTATGGCTTCTTTATGCTCCTGAAAATGCTTCCGTTGCAGGAACACTTTCCAGGTGCTCTGTCTCGTCTGCTCCAAAAAAGCACTCGTTTTGTCCACGCTGCACTCTCGCTGCAGCTTAAATTTCTCCTAACTGTCCGCTGCCAAGAGGAGTTTCTTTTGCTCAAAAACAGCCGTGAAGTGATCTGCTACATCAGAGGCATCAGCTACGTGTCACGCCAGCGCCACACTGAAAGATGGCCCAGCAATAATACTGGTGGAGGTGGTGGAGTTTTAAATCTGGCGTGCTTGTAAAAACCATCGGCTCAGACTCGAATGAAAAAGAGAGAGGGTTTATTGACGGGAAAGGCAGAGAGGTCGGCCTGAAGAATGAATATCTGGCCTCCTACTCCGCACTGGGGAAGGGGAAAAAAGAGAGGGTCACGATGGGGGATGATGATGATGACGATGGGAGGAGGCAGATGGAAAAAGACAAGGCACACTTGCCAACATTACAAACGCCCGTATCGCTTGAAAAGCGTGAGTGCGCTCCCGTTGCCTGTAAAGTTTTTGAACTATCTGGCCAAGTGCCGAGGATCAAGTCCTCCGAGAGGGGCCTGGTGTCAGAAGACTGCAAAATGAATGCTAGTGTGAGTATTTATTGTGTCACCAGTCATGGCCATGGTAAATGAGGCAGTGCTCTTCGACATGCGAGTCGAAAAAAAACAGTCGAAGAGAACAGGCACCACCCAGCAAACCAGAAACCTCTCAGAGACGTCTATAGCTGGACGTCTCTGAGAGGTTTTTGGTTTGCTAGGATGCATGGCTGGTACTATCAAGAGCAATATGAGCAAGAATGCGGGAGCGCGTAGTAAATGGCCTCAAACCCTCCCTGTGGTGCCACACGGCAGCCGATTTCACCAACCAAGTGGAGAGGGTTCACCCGTTGGCCATTCTGCCTGCACCCCCTGCCGCAAGCATCTTTCTGCAAACGTGGAACATTGCGTCGGCACCTGAACGTGATAACGCTTAATCATCGTAGGGTTTGGCAATGTGCCTCATGCATTTATAAAGGAAGGTGCTTTTTTACATCATCATTTTTGCTTTTGCTTGCAGTGACTGATTGGGATACTTGTGACCATCCCTTTTTTCAGACGACAATTTTTTTGCTATTCTGGGCGAAGACCAGCTGCCATTTTGCTCCAGCGACAGACAGAAAGCTCCTTTTTCCATTCCAAGGCCAACGATGGCTGGGGTGCCCATCAGCAAGCGGAAGACCATTGTGGAAATGTCTCTGAAAGGCCACCCTCAGCGATTTATGTATTTCTTCTGTGACAGGACGGCCGTTGTGCACAGTAAACAGGATTGTCCAAGCATGTCGAACCGAAGAACAGCTGGAAGATGCACCGCGCGACAGCCGACCACATTGCACCACCCAAGCCGAGGATCTTAGCGTAATTGGCGCTGTTAGCAACAATCAATTTCAGACTGTGAAGGACATCCGCAGTGCTCTTGACCTTGGCCATGTGAGTGGCACCACAGTGCGACGAAGACTTAGAGAATCCAGACTGCGAAGTCGTATTGCCACCCAGGAACCACTGTACACGACAGCTAACAAAACAGCTCGGCTCAAGTTTGCCATGGACCACCGTGGCTGACGGTGAACGAGTGGAAGAAGGTGCTGTTTTCTGATGAATCAACATCTTCAAGCCACGGCAATCAGCAACAGAGAAGATGGCACACAGAGTGCACACGTTTTAGCTCGCAAAACATCAAGGACATTGCATCATGCGTACGCGCAACAGTGAACGTGTGGGGTCCGCTTTCACACTATTGCCTTGGGCCCTTGGTGAGGATTGTCGGAAAATTCACCAGGGCCACTCACTGCAATATTAGACCAACAGATGATTCCTTATGCACTGAATGGACCTCACCCGGATGGCAATTACCTGTTCCAACAGGATCTATACCCTGTGCACACAGCCAAAATTTGTGTCAAGCCTTTTGGAGAAGCCAGGTGTTATGTGCCTCGCACGGTGCCCAAAAGACGCCGACCTAAACCTTATCAAACATGTTTCGAGCCGTATGAAAGTCAGCCTTTCCAACCAATCCTTGCACTCAGCCACAACAGCGCGACTGTGGCAAGCAACACAAGAGGTATCGCGGCCCCTTCAGCAGGACACAAATTTCGTTGAATCTTTTTATGCTTCTCTGCCTTCGAGAATGGAGTGTGTCGCTCAGGCTGCCAGTGCCCTGATGCGCAAGTAAGACACAAACTGCAAGGACAGCACATGTAAATATACTAACAGAAGCGCTTTCTTTGCAGTGCTTTTATGAGTTTTTTTCTCATTGATCGACACCAAATTCTGTTTTTCTAGCACAATTTCCCCTCCATCCTGATTGTGCTCACTTCCAGCTGCCACTGAGGAAACCATGTCACCTTCATGAATACCACACAACAGTCATTGTTACCTGCTGTTCATGTACCCACCTCTCATGTAATGCCCTGCCTGGGGACCCTTGAGGTTCAAATAAACAAATAAATAAAAGTCGCGGTGAGGTAAATCCAAAGCCCAAGTACTGCAGATTTAGCTCCTCCACTCACATTACATGCTTACTTAAATTCAGACTAAGAAGAAATTGCTCATGGTGCATCTCACAACCGTTGAGAGCACCTACGAATGAAAAAAGCCGACTTCGGGAGTCTTTACGTTCAGAGCAAATGGTCCACACTTTTTCTTTTTGACCTGCATAGAAACGAGCATATTGCTTGACCGTTTTTATATGCCCTCACTATGCTGTCATAGAAAAAACTGTAAATGAGTGAAGTTACTTCAAACTAGCAGACCAAAAAAATGCTAGCTTCCCCAAAATACCGAATGAAATTATGTGAACCCAACGCACTGCAACACACTCCCGCAGCGTAGGTCCACATGACGGGCCAGGAATGCAAAAATGTTACACCGGGCCAGTGTTGATCAAAAAATGAAAGCTAATTCAGTTTAGACTGTTCTAAAGCACTCTTTTTTTTCTAACCCTGTGGTTTCAAATATAATCATTTCATTAAATCCTGGCAACCACATATCGTGGCACACATGAAGTAGGTGCCTGTACAAGGAGTGCAGAGTGACAGAAAGATGAAATAGCCAGGACGGCCACTCACCGCTCCAACTCGGCCTTGACGAAGCTCCTGGAAGAAAGAAAAAAGAAACAGCTCACAAGGTAGAAAACACCTCACCAGGTAAAAAGGGGGTATAATTATGCGCACAAAATCATAAATTCTTGGCACAGCCACCAGCAATTTTGTAAAAATTTTGTAAGCAATTTTGTAAGAATGGTGTTGCCCAATCACAGCTTTCCCATTGAACCTGGTTTTCTTCAATTTCACCACGCAGCTTTTGCTAGCACTGCACCCGATGAAAAGAAGCAAACAAACAAAGCAAAAGGCACAGGAAGCGCTCGTGCTGTCCAAGTCTCTTTCTCTGTCCGTGTTTTTTTTTCTACTGCATTACCCTGGCTCTCAAAAACTACCCTCCCCTTGCAAATTGCATGGAAGCCAGACCAACAGAGACAGAATGTTCAGAAAGTTGTGCATGCACTAGATATTCTCCCCACAGCTTTAAATGGAATGATATTTACTGATGCTAAGAAAAGCAGAAGAGCATCTCACCACACTTAAAGAATTTTTGAGTTAGGTTCATTAATGCAAAAGCGGCAACTCCTCTCCTCCCTTAACTCATACACTTTGATGTGGCAGAAAAGGAAAAAAACAAACAGGTTGGGACTGCACCCAATGCTTCCAGCTGTTACTCTCTCTCCATCGTTTATCATTTGTGGTCATCCTCCCACTAACCTTGTAGCATTGTATGGTGTTGTTTTCAGCGTTTATATTTGTAACGTTTGTAATGTACCCTTGTGTGCGTGGAATTGTTCCACATTTTATGTACCCACTCCTGCTATAGCCCCTAGAATGGGGCTGCAGTATTTTCAAATAAATAAATAAAAACCTTCTGAATGCGTTTGCTCTCTACATCTGAGCACATGAGCACATTTCTGAGCACATGAGCTTTAGGTGCATGATGATGTTGACAATCTGACAGCCAGAGTGTCGCATTATCAGCGTGTTATATCAGCTCTCACAAGGAATGTTTTGAGGCATCCAAAATTTGGCATGAAAGCTTTTTGAGATAAGCACTGACAAATACACAGTACATACTTACTGGAATTTCCTGTGCGATATCGAAAACTTATTGTCTTAGATGACATTTCAAGCTGTGGGAGCTTGGATTAATCAGGGTTTACTGCATCATACATTAGGCAACGTCCCACATCTCAGTACTGGTGACATGCCATGTGATGCAGACACGATTAAAGCATGAGTACAGCTTGATATTAGAACTTCCATTACCGCTTGAAGGTGCAACATTACACGGGCAATACAGTAGCTGATCAATTTTTTGGACTCCAGTAATTCAGTCTTCTGCAATATTTCTCTGGCGAACCGTCAAACAACATGTACATTTCCACCCCCAATAATCTGGACTCTTTCGAAACCAAAAGTTCAATTCCATCTTACTGAAACAAAGACTAGCAATGCTGCGGGAACCATTTTAAATGTGAAAGTTAATTTCTTAAACCTAATATAGATGCAAGTAGACATCGCTGTCACAACTAACCGATTCTTCATTGCCGTGAAAGGCGCTATCTTGCATTTAAATTCACTCAATTGGATGGACTGGATTGGGTAGGCTTGGGTTTTTTGCATTTCATTGTTGTCACCCACCCGCGGTGTGGGACAACTGGGGGGGGGGGGGGGGGGGGGGGCACTTTTGAAGGTGCTTATTTATGCTCACATCATACTGTAGGTTACTTCTCTTGGTCTTTACAAGTGTCACTGCCAACTGTCCATGGTAACTGACATCTTAACAAAACTTAAAGGGCAACTGAAGCGGTTTTAGAATTCCATGAGTTTAAGGTTGCCGAATGTGCGAAATGTGCTGGTAAAGCGTGCGAAATCTTTTTGCTCTAGCATTTGAAATGGTGGCGTAATAGCCGAATAAAGTCGTTGTCGGCGTTCAGGCTTCTCTGAAGTGCACAGCGACAGGCAGAGGCCCTGATAATGACGTCACGTATGACGGCACTGCGTTTCAAGCGAAGAAAGGTTTAATCCATGGAAGAAAACCGACGCCATCGAAGGTGAAGCTCACAATGCATTGTTTGGCGCCATCTGACGACGCACAGCAGCATGCAGGCGTAATCAGTGGACATCTGACGTTCCGGCGATATTGACGTCACTGCCGAGTTTTCTCGCACTCCTCTAGCATAGTGAGGAGAAGCCTGAATATCGTCGCGGTTTTAATCGACGATTATGTCACCATTTTAAATGCTAGTGCAAAAATACTTTGCATGGTTTATCTAGAAGCTTGATAGATCCGAATTCTCGAATAGCCTCGAATTCTCAAAAAACAGTTTCAGCTTCCCTTTAAGAGGAGGCCGACCAAATGAATAACAACAAAAATTTAAAAAACGACGTTTCGGCTCTCGCGTATACTGGGCTTAGATTTCCAGTGTTGCGACAGAGGGTATGATTAGCCGTTTGAATGATTAATTACTTGAGGTGAAGCACACGTTAGGACACACTGCAATGTCCCTGGCTTCTCATCACCTCCCACATGGTCCGCTGAGGTGCCATAACCACCATGTGTAGTTTGCCCTTTGTGACCTGCAACTGCTTCCCTCTTCCAAAGTATGGCTTCGCACAGTGACTGTGGAGTAGGCAACCTGAAGTAGCACCCACCTGCCACCGTGCAGTTCCAGGTTGGTGCCCAGCGTGTACAGGCTGTTCAGGATCTTGTAGCAGGCCACCTGGATGTCACTCACTGTCGCAAGAAATAAGCACGGTCTCAGACTTCTTACCTCACCCACAGAGCGTCAGCAGCAGACTATGCCTTCCTCGCTCAAGAGACTGCTTTGGGGTACACAGCCAAGAGATACTGCTGCCCGACTGGAGCAGCCAACTCCTCACAGGAGTTACCATCCCGTACATGCATGCGTCCATACGTCACATACGTCACACGGCCATACGTCACATACGTCACACAGTGCAATACTTTTAAGTTTTCTTTTTTTCCGTCGTCCGTAGAGATTTGGAATTCTTTGCCGATGATTCTGTGTCTAGCTTCGTCAATAAGGTAGGATCTTTGTTTCACTCAGTGCCATAACGCGGAAGCTTTTTTTTCCTGCTCTTTTCTACCGTTTGATTTTGGATGGAATGATGCTCTGTTCCAGATAATAAGTTCCAGTGTTAATATATTTTGCAAAGTGTTGTACATCATGAATACCTTTGTAACCCACTGCCTGTATAGGCCTGTCAAAGGGTTACAGTATTGCTAAATAAATAAAATAAATAAATAAATAAATAAAGTTCTGAACAAGACTGCCAGGCTGCAGACAGTGTCAAATAAGTGCTGTCCAAGTAACAAAGGCCAGCTCTGGCACCGTACGTGCATTACTGGGTGCTGAGATACCACATAAAACATAGACATGCCACAATTATTATCAAGTGTGTACTACTCACAACCTAACCTACGGCTTTTTAATGCACAGCCAACGTTACACCTATCATTTCCCTTTCCATAGCTCGCTGCGTTGTCCTTAACCTAAGCTGAACCCTCTCTGTTAGCCTCCACGTTTCAGCCCCATAGGTGAGCACCGGTAGGATTCAGCTGTTGTATACTTATTAACTTTAGGTCAGTGTATACCACCACACAAAAGTCTACCCCCCAATTCGCAGCTCTTCCATGCCAAAAAAAGTTCCCTCCAATTAGATGCTAACGCATGCACCCCCACCACTTTGCCGCACTTTGGTCCATAGTTTCGCAAAATGGAATCGCAATCCGTGCACAACTCAAGGCCATAAATGCCTAATGTGTGGTGTGGACAGCATTATGAAGCCACTGCCGCTCCTTCCATACTCACGGGTAGCCCCACTGACTTACAGCAAACTGAACTAAAAAATGGCCCCGTAGTTTTGAATTCCAGCACAAAACAAGCCTCAGAGGTTATGAAAAGTTGGCTCTGGCACTACCTACCGCTTGTCCAAGAAGCGATTGACCACCGGAGCAACCAAGCTGTGTAAGCGGTGTGCAATTCAAATTTCCTTCACCAGTACCGATGCTCATAAGAATTATGACTTTTTCTGATGCTTGAAGCCCGATGAGTACTCTCAGGAAGAGGTGCCAGGACGAGGTGTGTACTACCTGCACCTACACCTGTAAGATACCTATAAGGTTTGTACCTAAGTTGTAAGGTTTGTACCTATAAGGTACAAACTACTACCTTATACCCCTCAAATGGGCTGGCTCCATGTATCAGTGGACCCCCCCTTTCGAACGGTTGTTTTTATGAAGAAACGTCAACTTATATGCGACGGTAATGTAATCAGAGATGCTCGTAACCTAACCCTTTATCCATAGCACACCACTCAAAGAAATGGCTCAGGTCAGCATTGCATGCAGTCAACACCTATTGTGGGCATGGAGCAAGAATGGTCGCGTAGTAGGACAACCTCAAGCGTTTGTTTTAGTGATTTGGCAGCCGTACAATAGATTTTTTTTTTTTTTAGTGCGTGTCTGCTTGCAATAGTGGAGCTTCGCATATCTTGCATTGGCATACCACTGCAGTGCCTGCAGCACTGCTTTGAGGCGAAATCAGGATTGCCCATTCCTGCATAGCAACCCAGATATTCAAATTGACAAGGCAGGTGCAGACGGCCAGATATGCAGAAATTATAAGACTGCAGAGTCTAGGATTTCGATTTAGCCAAGTTCAAATTATTGAGGTACATGGCAAAACTAATTGCTCTTAAGGGGGGGACAAGGGTCTTAAAGCTGACCTTTTTATTTATGGCTTGAATCTCATGAAATTTTGCACACAGATGCGTTTTTCTCTTCTGATTCCAAAAATGTAGTCATAATTGAGCTGGTGGTCTTGGATCAAAATTTATCTTGAATTCTAGAGTGTAATTAGGTAATTTCTTACGCAGCTTTAATGAACTTTATCATTGCATTTTGTTGCTTTTAATTACATGAATTGATAGCCAGCGAATTCCCATGAACAATTAAATTCTTGCTTTTTTTGTTTAGGCCACATATAAATAGCAGTTTACAATTAGCTTAACGTGTTGGAGTGTCAAATACTGTAACCTCTTACTCGCGACATAGTATATCAGGAGGACATGCCTTTAGAGAAAAACAAAGAATGTCATCGGGTATGGGAACTCTCTTGATATCAATTCATGAAATTAAAAGAACAAAATTCACTGAGAAAGTTCATTAAGGCTGCGTAAGAAATTACCTAATCACATTATAGACTTTGTAAGATCTAAGACCACCACCTGAATTATGATTACATATTTGGAATCAGAAGAGAAAAAAGCATCTGAGCAAAATTTCATGAGAGTGTAGCCAAGGATAAAAAAGTTAGTTTTAAGACCCTCGTCCCCCCTTAATGCAGTCTCATGGATGGCACACTGTGACAGCTGCACAGTTTTGTACTAAGGCTGTTTGTTATGCAATATGTGTGCGCCCAGAGGAAAATTTCAAAACAGCTCGGATTGTATACAGATGAAGTGCACCACGTAGAACTGGTTGACCAAAGTTGGTCTCAATAGTTGTTTCCTCTTGAAGGATTGCAGGGTGCAAGCATCTCAGGACACAACAGTCCACTACGTGCATCATCCCAAGCCAGGTTTGGATGTCATGCACTCACGCAGGAGGTCGCTGCCGAACTCGTTGGCGGCCAGGTGGTCGAAGAGCGCTGTGAGCACCGGCAGCAGCACCAGCTGCACGTAGTTGAGCGACGACGACGTCTTCATCGTGGTGCCCCGCAGGTGGCTGTAGCGGCCCTGCTCCAGGTTGGTCAACGTCTGGGCCAGGTCATCGGACGCACTGTTGAAGTACGTCAGCATCGACGTCTTCACAAAGTCCGGGCAGTTCTTCACTATGGCCCTGCACAACACCAGCATCAAAGTCTGTGAACTCACAAGCCTTAAGTTCTTGTGAACCCTCACTAAATTTCATTATCATCATCATCATCATCAGCCTGACTACGCTTCCACATCACTGCAGCGTAAAGAAGACGAGCACAAAGGAAGAAAACACTTACGACACGGACAAACGCTGCACTCACAACTGATTTTATTTCGCCAGCAATGGGAAATATAAAGATTCCGCTGCTAATGCGCGCGCAGGAAAGTACACATGCCATGAATAACAAAGATACATGATACATCAGATACATCTTATCGTGTGGCAGAGAAAAGATCACATTCCGCTTTGTACAAATGAATAGAGGTATCGCTTACACAAAATTCACCCTTTTTCTTTATATGGTACGCTTCTAGTAGTTCACGTGCAGTTTGATCTTTGCTTTTTCCTAGAATCTTTGCACCGTCAAAATGAGGCGAACAATCCTGGCAAGACCTGCAATGTTTTACTAAGTTAACATCTTCATCGTTCTTAAAATTCCTTTCATGCTCCCTCAATCGATCATTGACACATCTGCCAGACTGGCCGACATAGGCTTTTCCGCATGACAGTGGAATTTCATACACCACTCCTGACTGGCACTGTACATGGGGCGTGGTATGCTTCTTCCCGCATCCAGATTTTGTAGCCTCCTTACCGGAGATACGAGGGCACAGTTGGCCAAGCTTTTTCGGAGCCGAAAAAACGAGTGGCACCCCAAACCTATTCGCTACTTTTTTCAAGTTATGCGAGACTGCGTGCAGGTAGGGGGCAACTTCCGGACGCACAGTGCGCTCAACTTCCCTCGTCTTCGTGGACGTCGTGCTCTTCTTTACCTTTTTCAGGAGGGTTTCGGCAACAGCCGTCACGATCGACTGAGGGTAGCCCGAGTCCAATATTCGTGCCAATTGGCCGTCAAAGCTGGTCTGCATTTCATGTTCGCACGATTTATCTAGTGCAGATTCTAGGCATAAGTTCACAATGCTTCTCTTTATTATTTTAGAGTGTGCAGAATCATATGGTAAAAGTCGTTTTTGCACACGTGGAGAGTACCGCCAACACACGTGATCCCCACCGAACTTTAAACGAATATCTAAAAACTGTAGACATTTCTCTGTTTTTGTCTACAGTTTTTAGATATTCGTTTAAAGTTCGGTGGGGATCACGTGTGTTGGCGGTACTCTCCACGTGTGCAAAAACGACTTTTACCATATGATTCTGCACACTCTAAAATAATAAAGAGAAGCATTGTGAACTTATGCCTAGAATCTGCACTAGATAAATCGTGCGAACATGAAATGCAGACCAGCTTTGACGGCCAATTGGCACGAATATTGGACTCGGGCTACCCTCAGTCGATCGTGACGGCTGTTGCCGAAACCCTCCTGAAAAAGGTAAAGAAGAGCACGACGTCCACGAAGACGAGGGAAGTTGAGCGCACTGTGCGTGCGGAAGTTGCCCCCTACCTGCACGCAGTCTCGCATAACTTGAAAAAAGTAGCGAATAGGTTTGGGGTGCCACTCGTTTTTTCGGCTCCGAAAAAGCTTGGCCAACTGTGCCCTCGTATCTCCGGTAAGGAGGCTACAAAATCTGGATGCGGGAAGAAGCATACCACGCCCCATGTACAGTGCCAGTCAGGAGTGGTGTATGAAATTCCACTGTCATGCGGAAAAGCCTATGTCGGCCAGTCTGGCAGATGTGTCAATGATCGATTGAGGGAGCATGAAAGGAATTTTAAGAACGATGAAGATGTTAACTTAGTAAAACATTGCAGGTCTTGCCAGGATTGTTCGCCTCATTTTGACGGTGCAAAGATTCTAGGAAAAAGCAAAGATCAAACTGCACGTGAACTACTAGAAGCGTACCATATAAAGAAAAAGGGTGAATTTTGTGTAAGCGATACCTCTATTCATTTGTACAAAGCGGAATGTGATCTTTTCTCTGCCACACGATAAGATGTATCTGATGTATCATGTATCTTTGTTATTCATGGCATGTGTACTTTCCTGCGCGCGCATTAGCAGCGGAATCTTTATATTTCCCATTGCTGGCGAAATAAAATCAGTTGTGAGTGCAGCGTTTGTCCGTGTCGTAAGTGTTTTCTTCCTTTGTGCTCGTCTTCTTTACGCTGCAGTGATGTGGAAGCAAAGTAACCAACTTGCCCAGAAGCTCGTTTTACTGACTACGCCCACTGCAGGGCAAAGGCCTCTCCCATGTCTCCCCAAATGATCCTGTCCTGCACCAGCCGCGGCCACCGTATTCCCGCAAACTTCTTAATCTCATCTGCCCACCTAATTTTCTGCCGCCCCCTGCTACGTTTGCCTTCTCTTGGAATCCACTCCGTTACCCTTAAGGACCAGCGGTTATCTTGCCTTCGCATTACATGCCCTGCCCAAGCCCACTTCTTCCTCTTGATTTCAACTAGGATATCACTAACGCGTGTTTGTTCTCTTACCCATTCCGCTCGCTTCCGACCTCTTAACGTTACACCTATCATTTTCCTTTCCATAGCTCGATGCGTTGTCCTTAACTTAAGCTGAACCCTCTTTGTTAGCCTCCATGTTTCTGCCCCATAGGTGAGTACCGGTAAGATACACCTGTTGTATACTGAATTTCACTAAGTCTCAAATCTCTGATACAGCCTGGACTAATGTAGATGCCATATCAGGAAAACTTTCTCATTAAGACGCGGGTTCAATCCCAGCCGCAGCGGTCACATTTTGATGGAGGTGAAGTTCTAGAATGTCAGTGCACATTAAAGAATCCTAGGTGGTCGAAATTTCCGCAGCTCTCCACTACAGTGTCCCTCATAGCTGGAGTTGCTTTGGGACGTTAAATCCAAATAAACTAAACTCATTAACATGTATAATGAGATGTCATGTGGCACAGTTAAACAGACCATGAAATGATTTTGATGGTGATAGTATTGTCACGTTGTAGTGACGGCAGTCCAGCAGTCAGGAAGACACCAACCAGTCTTGGAAACGAAGCTCTTTATTTGGGCTGACTTGCGCCCGCAAAAGAACTGAATCACTTGGCGGCGGCATAAGCAACAAGCGTGCTCGTCGGTCATCGAACTACGAATGCCCGCTGCTCGCGGCATCGTTCAATTTAAAGCCGGCAAGGAAACTTCCAGATAGCAGGACAAGATCATCTACAGTAATCTGGAAAAACCTAGATGCAGCCTTTCATGGCAGCGATCAATCGAGATTAGACTCGTCGCTTCTCGTGTCACAAATAAAAATGATAACAGCCCTTTCCTGCAGCCTTGAGCGTGAACGAACAAACACTACAATGATACGTGGCAGTATTCTAAAGAAGCAAATCTGTAAAGGTAGTCTTTGTGAGCATTAGAATCAAATTTAAATGCTACGCATGAATCCTATAGTCTAAAAATAATTTTTTAAAAATTGCTGCTCGCAATCGATTATGGCAACATCTCACCTTGGGTTCTTAGCCACCCATAACCTGACGACCTAAAGCGGGCAGAGTGGGTGAGTTTTTTGTTCATCATGATGGCCATCAGGCTGATGATCCCCACTGCAAGATAAAGCCTTTCCGATATCTCTCCAATTAACCTTGCCCGTGTCCGTTTAACCATGCAAACTTGTTAACCTCATCCACCAACTTAACATTCTGCCGCCTCCTGCTATGTTGTGTATCCCTTTTCCATGTGTAGCCCTTCTCAAAAATAGAGAGATGTGGAGGTTTGCCCCTGAGTCAAGCAGTGGGGATGCCCCACCCTTCAGAGCGGTCAGCGCAAGGACAAGTGTTTGCCTTACCTGCAAGAGAACTCGGGCAGTGCATAGCAGGGCCAGAAGGAAAGCCTCTGGTCTCTGAACTTTTGAAAAAAGCCGCACATTCCTTAAAAATTTTGAAAATCACCAATTCAGTCAGCACTATACATAGCATGTCTCCCTGTGACTTTCTGCAGCACTTTTAGAGAGCCAGTGTGAATTTGCGAGCTGAAAAACACAAGCAATTCAACTTCCTCTGTCGTAACTCGAGACAAAATGGCACCGGAGAAGACTGGAGGTCACGCATTTAGTACCACGTCTGTTAATCTCACATGAACTCACCTTCAATGCACTGCAACTTTCTGATGCTAAAAACAGAATGTAAGGCACTATGTTGCTAATAAGGGAGTAATTACTCATTGACGTCCACCCGAGCGCAGCCAGACGGCCACAAAGGAAAGCTATACAGCTTTCACAGAAACTTCGTAGTTAAAGAAAAATTCGTCCTGGTCCGGGGTTCGAACCTGGGACCACCGCTACACCGGAGCAGTCGCTCTACCAATTGAGCTAACCAGTACGGCAAGCTTATGGTAGAGCGAGAGCGAATTGATCAATAACTCGAAGTGGGAACTGTGTTGATCAAATGTTTAGGGGAATCCCCCAAGGTGGAGTAGATTTGTAATAAGGGAGTAATTACCATAAGCTTGCCGTCCCGGTTAGCTCAATTGGTAGAGCGACTGCTCCGGTGTAGCGATGGTCCCGGGTTCGAGTCCCGGACCAGGACGAATTTTTCTTTAACTACGAAGTTTCTGTGAAAGCTGTATAGCTTTCCTTTGTGGCCATATGGGTGCGCTTGGGTGGACGTCAATGAGTAATTACTCCCTTATTACAAATCTACTCCACCTTGGGGGATTCCCCTAAATATTTGGTCAACTATGTTGCTCCTCTGCGACTAATTCACTCCTACATACTGTGCATCACGAACAGAGGCCCCAAATGAGTTGGTAAATTTGACTCAGTGAGTACAGCAGGCGAAAGTTGTCAACACTAGGGCTGAAGCATTTCTCTGCAAGTTAGCTGAATGTGTCCCCTCCTCCCTGTTTCAAAGTACTGCCACCATAAAATGACATGCAAATAAGAGAAGGCCCAGTCTTAGAGAAACTGCGCGGGCGGTTTTGACCAGATACTGGAGCGTTAATGAACCCTTCCTACATTTTGTTTCATGGTGAAGGCACAATAACGTAAGCCTTTCGACCTCCCATAAAGAAAAAGTTTTTTCACTTCCTAACTGCAAAAAGCACAAGTCTGATTTTCCTTTTGAGAATACCAATATTTGCTTCTTACAGGGTTTGATTAAAACCCCGCCTGGCATGACAGGAGACACGTGCGAATGACGACAGTCCAGCAGTACAAGGAAATGAGAAAAATTCCTCTGAAAGTGTAACAGTGCTTAGATTTGAGATGCTGTTTGTGAACATAGCACTGGAGAAATCAAAGTGAGACAGAAAAAACTAGCAATCGTATACATATGACACATAGGGTGCTCTGCAGTGGTAGCTCCTTTAAAGGCCCGCTTTTCAGATGGGGTTTATCGCACATTTCGGTGCTGGCCGGGTGTACCTGCCTGCTTTTCTTCCACAGGCATGTGCTACCACTGCTGCAGAGCAGTAGGGTCAGACTCAGGTCACCACATTCTTTTACTTATTTTTTAATTACGTTCCCTAAAGGCCAGGGGGGGGGGGGGGGGAGCAAAATAGAATATTGCAGCAGGTTGTTAAACACGCACTCTCCATCACAGTGAACAACCAGCTTACATGTAACAGATTCTGAAGGCCTTTGCTGGTTCTCAAACTGTTGAGCCCACCCTACCAGTTGCACCACCACCAGATGTGGTTCAACACAGAAAAAAGCTGTTTAGTGCGCTACAACCTCATAGGGAAAAAGCCACTGCAGTTGAAGCAGCCCCCCCCCCCGGCCGTAGTTGGCGAAGTGGGGACGAAGAGAAGGTGGAGAGAGGGACACCCTCCTTTCCTTTTCGTGTACTAGCACTGGGCGGGCCGCTAACGAAAAAGCCACAGTGTCCTGAAGAAGCTGTAATTAACACGAAGGTGTGATTGTGCATCATCATCATCACATTTCATTTACATTCCTTCCTCGTTCCTTGACCACAAAAGCCTTCTTTCATGTTCAGCACGTGCCCTACCAGCAACAGCGCTGCCAGCACCCATAATGCAAATGTGCACCTGACAGCTTCTGCCATTTCCTGTCGTCAGCCAGCATTCAACTTTTTTGCTGTTTTGCACCACGACCGTCATGAGGATGGCTTCAAACTTGTGTGAGGGCCGTGTTTTCTTTTTTTTTTTCTTATATAATCTGAGAGTAAATTTTGAAGGTGCAGCCCATACACGAATTGAGGAAAAACGTAAAGCCATATTTTTTCTCTCAATTATCGAGTCCAGAACAGGGGATGTGGCCGACACACGGGTGTGGCCCTTGCACGAGATTGCTATATGGTAGATAGGTTTAACGTCCCCAAGGGGACTCGGTCTACGAGGGAGGCCGCAGTGGAGCAGCTGACAGGAGAGTGCAGAGGGGCCCCTCACTTGGCGTCGGTGGCCCGAATGAGCACCTGCAGGCAGGAGACGGCCAGCTTGCACTCGTTGCCAAACACACTGAACTTGGCCCGGAGGAGGCCGCCCAGCTTGCAGAACAGGCTGCACGGGAGGAGGAGAAGGGAGGACAATCAGGGACACAGCATGCTGCTGCTCACTGCACGTTCCCCTGAGGGAAGGCGCTTAAGGGGGGACGAGGGTCTTAAAACTAACTTTTATTGCGAAAGCAATACTCGTTGCACTCTCAGCCCATCGCGTAGTGAGGCCGGTAGCTACAGTTGAACCTCGATATAACGAAGTCCTACTTGCAGCCGAAAATTTCGTTACATCGCGAATTTCGTTACGTCGAGGTTCCCATTTTTCAGCTGTCAAAATAAAGTATAACTGGTTCAGGAACACTGCTTGTTGATGGGAACTTGTAAATCACTTATTGAGGAAATACACAAGAAAATCGAGTAATAGTATCGCTAACAAGGGCACCGGATGTTTTTTTCTACATCAGGAGCATAATGAGTGATAGCAAACACCGCGACGGCATCATTTTTCTCCGTGTGCGCACAGCAAAAGAACGAGCGCAGCGCCTAGTACTGAAAGCCGCCACAGGATGTCGCTACTGGTATCATCATCATCAGCATTCAACATTTGCAGCCGGGGACGCATCAGAGAAAAATAAAGAAAAATGTTCGCATCGCTCACGCCGGCGCGGTGGGATTGTGCTCGCGGCGCGGTTATAGTCCGACGTAGCGCGTGCGCACGCGGCACGGCGACGTCACGTCCGCGAAACAGCGGCGCCCGATCGCCAGCGTGTTCGGCGGCTACCGGCGCGCTCTGACGGCGCCCGGCGCGGAATGCAGCCGGCTGCATTTCGCGCGGGCCGCGCCGAGAGCGCGCCGAAGCCATGCAGCCGGCTGCATTCGCGCGGGCCGCGCCGAGAGCGCGCCGAAGCCGCCCACCCAGAATGCACCGCGCGCGCCTCCCACGCCACGCCTCCCCTCTACCCCCTTCGCCACTCGCCTCCTCTGCCAGGGCACGTTTTTTTTTTTTTTCGCCGCTCACCCGTTTTAAAGGTACGACCACACTAGCTCCACGAGTTTGTCAACACTGATGACTTTTTTTTGTTGCTGTCTACGAGGACATCGCACGCAAAAAAAAACAAAAAAAAAACGAACGGACGCTGCAAGAAAATTCCGGTTTGCGCTTTCACGTTCAGAGTACAGTGACCTAGAATATTGGGTAGTGTGCTCACTCCGCGCCGGCTCAATGGGGGAGCGGTGGCCCAGCGAATGTCGACAGGTTTCTGTTTCGCGGCGCCGACACGAGGTGGCGCCACAGTAGACTTCACGGTAGGATTTGCCGTCGCCGTCAGTGCGCCGTGTGTATTTGTGGGCTCGTTGTTGTTCTGTTGTGCGGTTTTGCACTGGTTTGAGCGCTTCTCGGGGGGTCATTTCACGTTTTTGTTCACGTATGGTGCCAGTGCTTGTTCAAGCTTGCCCAGATAAGCGGCCTTCAAATGCAGGGCCCTCCATATTCAAACTTGGGTGCCTGCGCATGACCACGATGAGCACGTAGGTAGAAGTGACTGTAGACTTGTTTTCTACGTAATAGGGTATGTTGCACGGAAGTGTGTACTGGAGACAAATTGCCAAATGTGCATTACCTTGCTTACAATGCAGTCTCCCAATGAAAACTGTTTTCCTGCGAGGCTGACAAAATACCGCGACCATGGAGGACTGCTCTACCCACCGGCGCAGCTTTATGGATTTGTGTTGAAGCTTGAAAACCTCTCCACAGAAAACCTCACAGAACCAACTTCTTTTTGAAGTCTGCTTCTAACCACTTCCAACATATGAAGAATGCTTTCGGAATGTAATTCATTGCAGCGAAGAAAAACTCGAACGGGCGAAGCACCTTAAACTGAGCCGTTGCTGACGCTGCTCTGAAGTGCTAGAAAAAGTTGAACGAAAAAGAGGCGAAGTGGTTTAGTTTACGGGGTTTTATCGTCTCTGAGCGACTCAGGCTATGCGGGACGCTATAGTGAAGGGCTCCGGAAATTTCCACCACATGGGTACAACTCACTGTAACCTGGGGTTCTTCAACGTGCACTGACATCATACAGTACGTGGGCCTCTATAATTTCGCCTCCATCGAAATTCGACAGCCGTGGCCGGGTTCGAACCAAGGTTCGAACCCATGTCTTTCGGATCAGCAGCCGAGCGCCATCTGAGCCACCGCTGCCAGAGGCGAAATGAGCGAGCATAAATGCATGCAGTGATGACAAATATCTGCCTCATTCTTTATTTTTTTAAATAGCAGTGGATGCTGCATGGCTGTTCAAAAAAATGTGAAGTCAGTTACTGTTGTGTCGAAATTGTTTCGGTACGCGTGCCTCGATCGTATTTAGCGCAAAGCGCTAATTTTAAATAATGTATATGCCCCCCTCCCCCCTTCCTTGTACTTTCGCTCACTTATGTGTCTCCCTTCTACCTCCCTGCCCCTCTGTGTTATGTGTGCTGCAGCTTAATTGGCTCCTTGCGAATAGAAATAACTGCTGCCGCCGACACACTCTCCATTCCGCGTTTGTCCCTGGCATATAATCAAATTCCGCCACACCACATGCTACTACTATTAACTTTAAGTATTAAGACAAAAAGCTGTATGACCCCTCGGTACGCAGTGCGTTGTAACTGCAGGGAAACATTGCAGGCACGAGTGACAATACGTGATCATCCCTGCGTGCCAAGCGTATACTGATAAAAGTTGCTCATGTAACCCCTCATGCAATGTCCCTTGTGGAACTTTGAGAAATAAATAAACATGTGCACATGCCAGAAATTAAGTTCCATTCAAGATCTGCCGAGCCATTTCGATGACACACACGCGAATGTTGCGATAATAATTCAATTTGTCGGCGCGGCTACCACGGCTACTGCGACGCCAGCCGAATGCGCCACTCGCTTTCACCCGTGAAGACGCGTGCAGCGCCACCACGCGCCACCGCGCCCTGTCGACACCGGCGGGGTCACCCCGAGCGGGCCTGTGAGCATACTACCCAATATTCTAGTTCACTGTATTCAGAGTCTACAGCTCGCCAGTGGCGTCATGGCGCGGCGCGTCTTGAAACTTCCATGCCGCGGGCTTTGTATGCACACGACAGATGGCGCGGCGGTACGTTCTCGCACACTGCCGGCAAAATTGGCGCGTAAAAGGGCAAATACAAACTGCGTTTCGTCTCGGCTAAACTTTTAGCTCTCATTCGATTGTCAAGGTAGCTCCTGGCACATGCATGCGATGCGCAAGGACTTCGTTACATCGAAAGTGCGGAGCAAAATTAATTCGTTAAATCGCGAAAAAAAATACATGGTTTTCAATGGGGAAGTGATTGGGAAATGAAAAAAAATGCGTTACATCGCGAATTTCGTTACATTGAGGTTCGTTACATCGAGGTTCGACTGTACCATATTAGCAGATTGCATTGGAATGGATTGTATAACCGATGCATCACCACAAGTCTAACCACAAGCACCACCACCAGCTACACTACCAGCTGAACCATGGCGTAGCTACGGATGTTGCTTTCGCAATTACCGGGCTTAACCAAGCATGCGCACCAACCACAGAAACAAAAGCCACACTCATCTCATGAAATCAAGAAACTTTAACTCCTTGCGGTACAGGTGTACTGAAGCATCGCTAACACATTTTTTTTATTTATGGCTACAATCTCATGAAATGTTCCACACAGATGTGTTTTTCTCTTCTGATTCCAAACATGCAATCATAATTGAGCTGGCGGTCTTAGATCTTACAAAGTCTAGAATGCAATCAGGTAATTTCTTATGCAGCTTTAATGTCATTGCATTTTGTCGCTCTTATTTACATGAATTGATAGCCAGAGAGTTCCCATACCCGGTGACATGCTTCGTTTTTCTCTAAAGGCATGTCATCCTGATATACTACGTCAAGAGTAAAAGGTTGCACTATTTTACACTGCAACTCATTAAGCTAATTGTAAATTGCTATTTATATGTGGCCTAGACAAAAAAATGTAAGAATGTCATCAGGTATGCGACTTTGCTGGCTATCAATTCATGTAATTAAAAGCAACAGAATGCAATGAGAAATTTCATTAAAGCTGCGTAAGAAATTACCTAATTACACTCTAGAATAACTTTTGATCTAAGACCACCTGTGCGCAAGCTGCAAGTTATTGTTGCATAACAATTACAATAGACCCCCCCTTAAAGTCGTCCTTGAGGCATTAAATAATTATAAGCAGAAAAAGCAAAAGATTTTTTATGCCGCCATGTTCATAAAGCTACCTAATACAGTAGAATCTTAGTGACATGACACGGCTATGTGATTTTCGGGATCATATGAATTCGTAAAATGTGGCTGCACCATCACGCAGTAAGTGTGCCCCATTCACCGCGACTGCTAGCCTTGTGGTAAGTAGCAGTGAGCGGTGATGCATGGCCCTTATACTATCACTGTATGTATCGCAACTAGTGAGCTGTGGCCACATGGCTGCAGATAAATCCCCTCACCCGTAAACAGATTCCCATGCTTCTGCATATTCCGGATGATGCGAAATTTCCAATGATATGAGCATTTTGTGTGGCCCCGTGAGATTTCTATCACCGACATTCTATTGCAGTTCTTTTTTTAAAAGCCTTTACTCATGGAAATAAAAGTCAAACTCCAGCATGCATATTTACATCAAAGAAATTCTACTGCACTCTTTAATATCTCAGGATTGATACGCAAGAACAGAATCATTCTACGCCCATTTGTTATGAAATTCTGATTGGCTGAGTGATAACAATTGCAGAAAAAGTGAAAGATGAGAAAATCAACCTTACGATTTGTGTTTTTCTCATTTGCCTCATTTATCGCCTCATTTCCTCTTGATTTTGGTCAGAGAGAAATGACAGTGCAACCAGTGAAAGCTCTGATCTCCACTGTTTACAGCAATGCAAAGATGGCAATGCTCCACTGACAGAAAGCCGCGAAATTCATGATGCTTCGGGACCACCAGAAGCATGAATTGCTCACAATTTCTGATGACTGCACATATAGAAGACACTCTTTTTCTAAACTTCTAGTGCATATTTTGCTGAAATTTTTCGCTGCAAGACAGATGAAGCGCACAGGATTAAAAAAAAAATGAATTAAGATTCTGAAAGACGATCACTTTTATTTGCTGTGTCCCCGCTTAACAACACAGAAGAAAGCAAAATCAAAAAAGCCTAATGCACCACTCAAGTGACAACAAGAAGGGGTGGAAAGCAGATAAATTCAGTGCCCACTTTTGATAGCACCACTACCAACCCTTGGTGGCTGATAATACCCATGCCTCACCCAGTGTAGCTTATTGGGAATGCATGCTAGAGTATCGCATCGATTACACAACAGCAAAGTTGTGTAATCTCAGACTAAGTCAGCCTCGTTGCCTGACAAATGAAACATCCAGCAGAAAATTCCACACATCACCCACGTGTCCAATTCAAATAACTTGTAGCAACATAGCATAGTGGGCGAGTTGGTATTGCACCTTTAAGGAACGAAACAGAGCAACTAAAACGAAGGACCAAGAAAACGAGAGACACGAACACGTGCTGACTTACAACTGATTGTTTTAATCGGAAAACCACGTATAAACAATCTCTAATCGCTGCGTCACAGCCTCACGTCGTCATCGCAAACTACTAACATAAAAAGAAGGGAAATAATCATTGCCCAAAAGTAAGCACCTACAGGCTCCCACGCTTTTCCAACAGATATATCTCGCGCTTAGACATGGCCATCGAAGTGCTGCTCACACATGAGCCAACTTCTGTGCAGATATGATACGCCTCTACTACTTCCCGTACCAGTTGTTCTTTATGGCGATACAGCACAACAGTGTTGTCAAAGTACGGAGTGCATAGGCAGGATTTGCAATGTGCAGCCAGTTTTGACGAACAGGAGCCTCGCAAAGAATTAGAGATTATTTATATGTGGTTTTCCGATTAAAACAGTCAGTTGTAAGTCAGCGCGTGTTCGTGTCTCTCTTTTTCTTGATTGTTCGTTTTAGTTTCGCTGTTTCGTTCCTTAAAGATCCAATTCAAAGCTGGCAGAGAATCTCAACTCTCTCTGTAGTAGTCTTGTGTGCCCTGTACTTTCAGCGGTTGTCCTCGTTCCGAATGAACGCTGCTCAGGTGTTGTCTACCCACCTTGCGACCATCTCCTTCTCGCGTATGGTGGCAGTGCCCACCGTGGAGGTGGCAGTCGGTGACATGAGGAAGAAGGCCCGGTGGGCCACAAACACCTTCTCCATCAGCGGCAGCACCACCTGGAGGGAGGAAAACAAAACGAGTGAGAACGGCATCTACAATCGACTAGGAACAGTAACCTGGCATACAATTATCTTCACTTTAGATAGATAGATAGATAGATATGTTTATTTGAGTGTGCCTCAACAGCCAAGTGGCCTAAACGAGCGCACACTGGGTCAGATACATCACAATGACAACTTCAAAACATTTAAAAGCAGGCATGAAAACAACAATTAGGCAAATATGTCCATGTCAATAAACGTTTTTTTATACAAGATTTCTCAACGAGTCATTGGACAGATGGCGTGCAAATTGAGATAAAGTGTGTCGAAACATTTTGCGGCTTTTGCATGCAGCACACGAAAATTCAGCGACATCAGTAAGGTCCCACAGTTAATGAAACTGCGCACGACTTTTTGCAGAAACTGCATGTCACGTATGCGTCGCCTGTCGCCAAGGGTACACATATTGAGGTCTTCCAAGAGAGAATCATAGTCGTAGAAACGACGGTGACCAATATATCTATCATAATATGCATATGAACTTATGCTGCACATTTTCAATTTTCGTGCAATAGGCAACAGATACGCTATTCCAGGCTACTGACGCGAACTCAAGATGCAGTCTCACAAGGGCACAGTATAGAGTGCGTAGACATTCGTGCCGTCGAAATTTTTTTTGTTAGTCTAGAGATAAGACCAATATGCCTCAATTCGTGTAACAAAATTGAATTTACATGCAATCTAAAATCAAGCTTTGAATCAACAACAACACCAAGGTCTCGTACATGGGCCATGCGAGAAATCTTACCCGCCAAAAGTGTGTAATCAAACGTAACTGTGTCGCATTTCCTAGTTAGAGACAGGACGGAAGTCTTCTTAATATTCAGTTTTGGTCTGCTCACATCTCAGCATTACATTAGGCGCACCATAGCAGCACTGCGGGGTGTGATGCATGCCACAGGGGAGCCCTGAATAATTTTCACTGCATCGAACACTTCCCTGTGTCCCAAAACTTTCAGTACATAGGTGCTCTTGCATTTCACCCCCATCGAAATGCGGCTGCCATGGCCAGGATTGAACCCATCACCTTGCGATCAGCAGCCGAATGCCACAATCACCACAGTGGGTGAATATTTTGCACTGCTGTCTGCCAGTGGGAAAAAGAGAGCCTTCCTTTATGGGCTATACTAACCTGCCCAAGCCTTAATCCACGAAGGCCACCGCAGTGGACAGGGTATTGCCTCTCTCAGTTTTCCTGACAGTCTGCTCCAGAGTGAGAAAGAATGTTAGCTGATGAGCACACAACCCCCAGCAAGCTCTAGCAGAATGTTATTCCATCAAAGTAGTCTGTGTGGGTGCAAGAAAGCTAATAACAGTAATTAGAGTTGTGACCCATTCTTATGATACTTGTTAATATGGACTCGAATTATGGACAGTTTTTCGAGGGACCAAACTTTTAAAATGTATTTACGCCTCTTTAATATGGAAACTTGCAAGAAGCCGTGTAGCATGACTGTTGTCAATGCTTAGCCCCTGTTCCGCAATTCCATCACATAGCAGAGCAGCTCCTCTTCCAGTTCGGAAAGCTAGCACGGCTTGGCTTGGAAAGCGCCCTTTTTGCAGCATGCGTTCCTCAATGCATCCTTCTGGCTGCACCATCGTCAGATGCACTTCTTGGCCACGCCAAATTTCCTGCCCGCCGCATGCTTGCCGTGTTCAAGAGCACCCCTGTCCCGTGTTTTGAGAAATATCGATTACAGTCGAGCCCACTTATAACGAACCTGCCAGTCCCACTGATTGCATTGGCTGTGTCTGAAGTTCGTAGTAAGTGGACTTGCCCTAGTACAGCCAGAAAACACACTCAGACAAAAGTGCCATTTATTTCTTTTGAGCAGACTCCTTCTATTCTAGCCGCTTTCTAAGCTCTCAGCAACGGTCATGTGCTGCTGGCCAAGACCTTTGCTGCGTATAGTGTGACTGAACTTTTCACAGCAATTGATTACAATAGGTCAGCATCCTCATCTTCATTCGTCTATAAATTTGTAAGGACTCAGAAACGAAGCCGTCTGTGCGCTGCCTGCACGCGTCAGCAGCGCGGAAGGTGGAGCTTGAATTGTACAGGCGATGCAAGCCATGTGACCAGATGGAACAGGAGTGTTTTTTTTTATAACTGAATGGTGCTGCCACAGTTGTTCGTTTTATCTGAGAAGGGGTACCGGAGCTCCAATACATATTTTGACGCTTTGCTCGTAATAAACGACCGTTTGTTATAACTACTACGACCATTATAGGTAGACTCACCTGTACTGCATTTACCTGCAAATACAAGAATGGAACGCAAGAAGAACCACGGTAAAATAAAATAAAAAGTAAAATAAACTAAAATCGAAACTAATCCCACCAGATTTAGGCAGCTAATAACAGACCACTTGAACCAACTATAGCTACTTCCCTCGCGATGCTCTGCCTGCAATTTGAACTGCTTGTGTCATTGCGATACCCCCCCACAAGTGTTTTCTTACTTATTTAATTTCCGTACAATTTAATGTTTAATTTTATATACTACTGCTTTGCCTTATATATCCTGTACTATTTGAATTACCTGACGTTAATTTCACGTCAAACTTGTTATTCTTGTTATGCTTTTTTATGTTTACATGCCTTTGTATGACCGTTTCACACCACTGTCTCCCCCCCCGCCCCCCTTATGTAATGTTTGAGACGGGATCTTTAAGGGTTCAATAAATGATGATGATGATGATTATGATTATAAAAATAAACTTTCCTGCAGCAAACAAACCACTCCCAAACACAGTAGACACAACTGTGTACCCAGCAGCTGAACTATATGTGCCGCAGTTCCCCCTTTCCAGTGAAGACCGACCTTGCTGAAGAACTTGACGTCCCGGGAGGAGGTCTTGAAGCTTGTCCGGCGGCTGAAGGGCACGCTGGGTCGCAGCACCTTGAGGTTGATGGCGGCCATGTCCAGGTACTGCAGCAGCTTCTCCAGCAGGGAGCTGGCAAAGCGCCGCTCCTGGCCCCCCCCACCTTGGCCCTGGCCGGGGGCCTGGGGCTCCTCGCTGGGCGCCCCGCCACGCTCCCGACGCCGCAGGGCCTTGCTGCTCCGGGGGAGAGAAGAAAAGACAACTGTTCCAGAAAAGCATCATCTGTAGTGAGCGGAACACATGGCAAAAGTGTCTCTGAGACTGAAGACCCCTAGGTCGTGAGAAATTCCGTGGCAGTAACGGAGCACCTGCAACAAGTCCGCCCCATTGGCAGGAGTGCCTTTTCGATAGACATCAAGGACCTCTACCACATGCTACGCTACTCCAAGTGGTCAGCAAGACGACTACGAAGCTGTAAGGTTCCAGAACACCTGCGAAACAGGTGTGAGCAATTTCCTACAGCTATTATTCTTCTATCTCTCCACTTCCCTGGTTAACTTCGAAGGCCAAATGTAGAAACAAAAGAACGGTGTGTGTATCAAATCCTGCCTCACACCTGCGCTTAGCAACTTGCATATAGCCCGGTATGGTAGGGATCTGAACCCCAGCCAGCAAAATTCAGCAGCGTGCAAAATATTTCGGTATGTTGGTGACTACCTCATCATTTTCAAGAGCCCACCTAGCAACGCCAGGCTCTTTCAGTTTTCCCCTCCTGCCTTGAAGGCCTCGCAATGACGATCAAACTTCCTGTGGATAATCAGCTTCGCTTGCTCGACTTGATGGTTGTGATAAGTGAAGACCACATCTGCTGGCGGTACACGCCCCATGCACAAAAAAGCCTACTCCCGTTCTCTTCTGCCCACTCAAAGCTGGGAAGTAAGGCACAGCCAAAGCTGCATTGAAGAATGCTCTGTACAGGTCATGCCCGCATCAGGTGAATTCTAGCTTCAGCTTGCAAATGAGCAGATTGATTTCTGCGGGATTTCCAAGAGGCCTCCAGTGTAGTCTGGCAGAAAAACTGTTAAGGGAGGTTCATGGGCGCTGCAGCAAAAAGCAGCCTGAGTTTGACCGAGTAGGGACCGTTATCATTCCCTAAGTGCACGGCTCATCTCACAGACTCAAAAAGACAGCAGGAAAGGTCGGTATACAAGTCCTGTTTTCTGCACCAAACAAGCTAGCCGCCCTACGTAAGCAGGGCAATGCTGATGTGGCTCAAAGCACAGTGTGCAACGGGAAGCACCAGCGTCGATTTATTCCATACCAAGCTAACGTCGTCTGCTAAATGACGCTTCCATGTGACAGGCTATAGACAATTTAAAGCACCAGGCAGCCATCTTTGATCACGTGATCACGCCGCCATTTAACTGTAATAGTTAAAGTTGATGGTTGGAAATTAGTCAGCCAGCTTATTAGTTAACAAGAGTAACCTGTTTTCGGATGTCTGCCATCACTGGTATTACTAGGTCGCAGAAACTGTCTCAAAATCTTGAAAAGCCTATTTAAATAACTTCTGGCTCACCTTTGCTAAAACAACCAGCACAGTAGAAACTCGATGGCATGATCCCAGTTGATGCGGATTCATAAAATGCCCTGGCCAGAGTGTGTTGTATGCTATGAGCAGACATTTGGGTGTTATGTTTTCTACAATCCCCCGCCCTGGTGCGGATGATATGAACCCGCAAGCAGCACTACAAATTTTATTTGGTTTGGATGGTAAAAATTTCGGATGATATGAATAGTATTCTTTGTGACCCCCGTGAGGTTAGTATGATCGAGATTCTACTTCACTATACTAATTCATCAATCTACTGTTTATTACATATATCACCCATGGACTAGGAACACAGACTGCAATGGGTCCCTCAATTAACACTAGCTGCAAAGGCGGTACGCCAGACCTACCAAAGCAGCAGGCAACAGTAAAGAGAATATATATAAAAAATGAGCAAGAATTCTGCACACATGCCAAAACTAACAAATTACCAAACAAAGGAGTGAAGATAACAAAAAAATCCTGAATTACAGCCTATATACCACGTGTCCCAGCTAAATGTAACCAAGCTTTTAAAAAAAATGGTTTAGTTTATGGGGGTTCAACATTCCAAAAGCGACTCAGGCTATCAGGGACACCGTAGGACATGCAACTACATCGCACAGTACATGGGCCTCTATCTAAGCTCAACCACTGTGGCCGGGATTGAACGCACATCTTTTGGGTCAACAGATGAGTGCCATAACCACTGAGCCACCGCGGTGGCGCTTTTAAAAAAAGGCGAAATGTCCTAGCCCAATGAAACCAACTGAGGGCTGTTCAGAGTCGCGTGGGCTAGTGTGTGGAATTTTTTTTCTTCAAAGTTAATTATTTAGTTAAACATAATAAGCTAACTTTTCCATTACTGACTTGCGGAACATAGTGTCAATGAAAAAGTTTTAGATCATCTAAAAAAAACACCTAGCAGTTCTGTTTCGATCAAGGTACAAATTACGTAGCTTTATTTATTGGCCTTAAAAGAAAGTTATCACGTAACCAGCTGCCGACTCACATCTCTGCCCCAATGTGCACGCAAAGGCTGATCAGGAACAGCACTTCAGAAAAAAAGTGAATTTTGTTCTCCAAGATGTGTCTTGGGACGTTAAGTGGCAGTGCTGTCATGTGGAAGCGTTGTTTTATCGTGCGAGTTATGGTTTAAGCCTGGTAAAAAAAACTACTTTACGCAAACAGTACCTTGGTGTAAGCATTTCAGTCACATGTTTTTCAAAACGATCCACAACTTTTCCATTGACACTTCGTTCCTGAAGACAATAATTTAAAAGTGAGCTAATTAGGCTAAACTAATTAATTAAGTTTCAAGAACGAAAAAAATATTGCAGACTAGCTAGGCCACATGATTCTAAAGAACCCTTAGTTGGTTTCACGCGGTGTTTTTTAAAAACTTGGTTACATTTAGCTGGGACACCTGGTACAGTTGTGCCCCATTATTACGGCCCTCGTTAATATGGACGACTCGAATTATAGACAGCTTTTCCAGGGACCAAACTTTTAAAATATATTTACGCCTCTTTAATATGGAAACTCGCTGTCTGGACAATAGACAGGGTGAAAATGTACGACATGACGATGGGACCCGTGTATTTTTGTCCCATCAGTACAGACAAGGGAGAGAACAAATCCCAAATCCCAGATGTTCCAGCGCTTGTATTAACGCCAGTGAAAGAAAATGCAAAAGTGGAAATGCTGTAACAACACCCTTTTTGTAGGTGCGTGTGCACATGCATGTTGCTTCATGTTTTACCGCAGCAAGGAACCTGGTCAATGCGCCTTACCACTTGCCACACTACATGAACGGCTGCGAAAAAAATTCTTTCTGTGCACTACGTTGAAAACCACATTCAATAGCGCTGTGCGCGTCTACTCGTTCTTGGTCCCTTGTCCTGCTTGCGCTATTGCTCCGAAGGAATTCAACAGCTGTCAGCCGAGTGAGTTCAGAGTTATTAGACAGTTTTAGCCGTGCGTCCGCAAGGTCTTGCGGACGCAAGGAGCTTGCAGGGACCATAGTGCGCATGCGCAGAACGCAAGCGCGAGCCCTGCGTCTTGCGTACATACGCAAGCCAGCGGACTTTGCGTTGCGTTGTTTGCGTGGCTTGCGTGGTTAACGTTGGCAACATGGCGGCGCCCTGCACGCCCGCTTCGGACCAAATACTGCATCGCCGCTGCATTTTTCGACGCAATAGCTTGCTCTAAACGGTTGTATTCACTTTTATTTTGTGCATTCTCACCCCTTTGTAATGATATATGTGACAAATAGTCATCGTTTTTTAGATAAATCCAAGAATTTCTTGATGTTAAGACTAACTATCTGCGGTGTACACTGTCGTCATAGCAACGACCTCCGGTAAAGTACTTCTCCAACTTTGAGCTAGAATTTATATTTTCATTTGATTGAAATGATTTACATTAAAAAAAAACAAGGCCTTCAAATGCAACCACCACTGTCATTAATAAAAGAGGAAAAAGTTTCCTCAGCACATAGTTCAGGAGCTTTGACTTGCTGTCGCTAGATGGCGCCACTGTATCCTAAGCTTCCCGTGCGCTACGCTAGCCACTCCGAACTAAAACTGTCGTTGCCAGGACGGATGGCACTGCGCGTAAGGTGCGCCCGTAGCGTACTCACAGCTTTTGCGGACGCACAGCTAAAACTGTTTATTGGGACGTGAACAGCCGCAGTAGGAGATACTTTGTCACACCAAGAGGTGACGTAACGTGCCTCATGTATCACTAGGCGCTACAAATGGGCCTGCACCACATAATTTTAAAGAAAATCAAAACCCAGAGAATCACCTTTAGTTCTCATTATTGCCCAATTTGCACTTCACTGCCTGGCAATATACAGAGAAGCAGACTGTAATCATAAATCCTTCTTTTTTTTAGAACATTTTTTTCTCTTTCTTTACGATTCGTTACTACAGGCGACTCTCTTTATGGAGACTTTTTGCTCCAGGAACCAAAGCGTTCATATTAACGAGGCACTACTGTATATAAACTGTAATCATAAAATAATCTTCAATACTACATGAAAACGTAGCAATACGGAGGAAACATGTTCATAATGGCAAATCAACACAATTCCCAGTGCAAGAGAGAACCTCTCAAAAGAGAGAGTCCCTTGCCTCGAGACACGGTAGCCCTCGTACTGGAGGAACTTGAGGAACTCCTGGGCCCGGTCCCGGTTCTTGTACTTCTCTCGGTCGGTCAGCAGGTCGTAGGGGACCAGCTGGGCATGTATGCCACCACCTGTGGGCAGGTGTCGAGAGGTCACAGTCCCCCCCCTCCATCGCAATGAATACCGCAGAGAAAGTGCTTGGGAGAAAGCTACATGCCCACAGCGTCCAGCTCTTCCTTCATCTTTTTGGCCCAGATGTCGTGCGTGTTCTCCGCGAGCCTCTCCGCCATGGTCTGCAGAAGAAGGAAATGTAGAGCTGACCTGGTCCCACCACTGGCTGCCAGGACTCACCATCATGTCCTTGTTGAGCGTCAGGGTTGACATGTCCACAGGCGTTGGCATGTACGCCATGGGCGACTGGGCTTGCTGCAAAGGAGAGAGCAAATTCATGACTGCCTGTGTAACATGGTCATGACCGAGGAAGCCCCCCCTGCTGCACCAACAAAACAGTGTGAGAGAATTTCCCAGTAAAAAGAAACCATTGGAACCAAGTGGATTTCCAATGGGTTCCAATTGGTTCCAATTGGACAAGTTCAGTTTCCATTTGGTTCCAATTGGAATGGTGTTCCAATTGGATGGTCCAAATAGACTATCCAATTGGACTATTTGAGTTTCCAATTGGTGAGCCCAAATGGTCTCACCCACTGCATGCAATTGGTGCACCCAACTGCACCCAATTTATCCAATGAATGTTTGCATGTTTGACGAAAAAGGTAGAACTAATATGGTACTTACAATAAGAGCTATCAGCAGCTTAGCCTAATAAATTGTACTCATCAGCTACACCACCACTGCAGCTGAAATTAAATTAAATATCTGCACTCAGTGGGCAAGCGCCACCGGCCCCAGCATGAGAGCCTAATAAATTTGGTATATAAGTTGGAGCAGAAGTGTGTTCTCTGGATGTACAGTCTTTGTCAAAAATTTAGAGCCCAGGGGGTTTACTTCTTTGCCTTGCAGTGGGACTCCTGAAGCATTCTGGGAAGTCTTACCCATTGAAGGAGGCAGAACCAGAAATCTTCTTACCCAGAGGAAATTTGGAGCACTGGAGATGCATCACGAACCACACAGTAAGGCTCATAAGCAAACCTCCTGGGCTCTAAACTTTTGACAAAGGCTGTACATATTGAGGTAATGTATGTTACCAGTGCCTGAAAGTGCAGTGTTGCTTGTGTGTGATATATGGGTGCCTGTTGGCTTTGATTTCCATAAAAGCATGTTAATTTCAATTCCGTAGAAAAATGTTGATTGGCACTAGGCAGAGTGTCTCCCCGAAGTCCTCATATATAAGTTTTCCTTTTGCACATTGCAATGTGTTCAGCTGTAGAAATATTCATCCAAGATCCTAGAGCATATTATTCAAACATTTAGCTACCTTTCTCAATGAACATAACATATTTTGTGAATATTTTCTGGGTCAAATAACTGCCTGGCCTAATGGGTCCAATTGGCTAGTCCAGTTGGATCCAATTGGTCGTGGGCTAAAAACACAACTGGAACCAACTGATTCCAATTGGGAAGTCCAGTTGGAAGCAATGGGAGTGTCCATTTGGTTCCAACTGGAATGTCCAATTGGTTGCAATGGTTTTTTTTGACTGGGAAGAAATTCAATGATAAATTATTTAGCGGTCGTAGGCGATCCCTGCAAATTCATTACTGAGAAGAAAGCATGCAAGTGAAATTAGGCGATAGAACAACACACCAGCCACAAACAAGGCATGGTAAATGGAGTGAAGGCAGGGAACTCACGGCCGCAATGGGGGCGTTCGAGTGCTGTGACGCATCAGTCAGCTCCAGCTTCCAGCCGAAGGCCAGGAGGGCCTTGAGGAGCTCCCGGATGGGGTCACGGTAGCGCTCTTTCTCCTACAACAATGGGGCCAAGGCAATTGCTGTTCTTTTTGGTAGGCAAAAGGGGCAGAAAAAAAAGCAGGACACAGCAGGTTTCTGTGCTTGCATGCACCATGAAAGAGATTTGCCAACTTACCCAGCTCTACACACTGTTGGTGTGGTCAGCAGAGATGTGAACAGTGGATTTTGCAGTTGGCTAACTGATTGCTTCAGCTTGGCTGGTTGCACAAGGGGAAATAACAACTTTGCCATCAACCAGATGAAGTGGCTGATGGCTACCTGCCAAGTTTCAGCTGGCCCTTACAAGTTTCCACTACCTCAAACCGGGCCTTTTACCATAGCTCACTTTTAGCTTCCGTGGGTCCCAATTTAGGTCCACATAAATTCCAGCCTAAGAGTCAGTGTTGCAAAACAGCATGCCAAATGAGGGCGAATGGATGTAAACAATTACCGTATTTACTCGAATGTAACGCGACACAAATGTGATGCGAGGGAAGGCATTATATGCTGCCCAGTGGGAAATAAATCAAACCACAAGCGGACCTTTAATGGACATCGCAACCAACACTGGCCTTCTTTTCAAAATGCTCGTTTTTAGAAGCACAGTTCTCGGGAATCCAGTAATATGCGTTGTGGGGCTAGTTGGTTCATACTCAGACTTCTTTTATGCGCACAGAAAGACGACACAATAAGACAAGGTAGACAGGACGGAGCACAAACTTTCAACTGTTTTATTCTGGAAAAAGTACATGACACTTATACCAAAAACAATGGATAGTCATCAGTGCCACGTGCAAGCCAAAACCTGGGAAAAAGCACATAGGAAGGGCACAGGTGACTCACCTCTTATGTAATTTATCTTTATTTTGCCTTTTTAGATAAATTACATAAGAGGTGCACCTGTGCCCTTCCTATGTGCTTTTTCCCAGGTTTTGGCTTGCACGTGGCACTGATGACTATCCATTGTTTTTGGTACAAGTGTCATGTACTTTTTCCGCAATAAAACAGTTGAAAGTTTGCGCTCCATCCTGTCGACCTTGTCTTATTGCGTCGTCTTTCTGTGCGCATAAAAGAAGTCTGGGGGACAGTTCTAGGGAACTGAGTTCTCCTTCTCCCTGTCGAGCTCCCAGACGATGTCATCCACGGTGCTGTTGAGGTCATTCAATATGGAGCGTTTCTTGAATGACTGTCACGAGGCAGGCTGTACCAAGCAACAGGCATGCACTTGGACATTCTTGATTCTTCCCGAGTGTGTTAGGGGTTGATCCTACCAGATGTGATCAGTGTACACCTAGTCATCTAGCTGCCCCAGAATTTCTAAGCTCTCCAGCTATCAGGATTGCTTTACTCTTAAAATGAGCGGCATACTGAGCACACGTTGACATCGCATTGACTGCAGCAAGCAGTCACAGCTGAACCAACCAGACAGCAAACGACACCACATGTAAAGAACACAACACCACAATGCAACAGCCCCAGGATCCCAACGAACACAAAGAATGATGTTTTGAGTTTGGATCGAATCTGATTTGGTTTCTATGGCACTCACGTTCCCAATTTAACATCGCAAAACTATGGAATCTGAAACCAAGTTGTGACTGTTTCAAAATGGCTGCACTGTGGCTTTGCTTTATGGCAGTGCCACGGTATTAAATTATAACGCGAGGGTAGACTTTAAGAGAAAAAAAACAAACTTACATTACATTCAAACAAATATGGTACAGCAGCATATGCCACAAATGAAAGAACAAGTGCATAAACATTAATGACCCAAGAAATGAGTGTGCATGGGATTTAAATGATGAAGACTTGGAGCTCCAAGTCCCTGACTAGCAAATTACAGATACATGCAACTGAAAAAATTAGTTTGTAAACTTGTTCTACTGTAATATGATGCAGAGCACATAAATTTCAGACGATGGATCATGCTGTACCACAAACTTTATCAAAAAACGGTTGTGTTCAGCATTTCAGCCCTTCTGCATGGTAAGAGAATGGAAAATGCATTGAACGCCAGGGTCAACAGATCAGTGAAGGGAATGTTACATACGTAGTCTGTGAGTAGGTTGTAGGGCTTCAGCCTTGGATGAGTCTTGACCTCATCATTCCACCGCTCTCCATACTGCCAGCCTCGTTCCAGCTGGAGACAAAAACAGCCAAGTGTCAAGAAAAACTACCAATGCTACCAGTGCGTCCTTCTTCAAATACAGTGCGCTTGAGAGCTGTTGTACACATAAAAAAATGAATAATCAGATGCTGACAATTGAAGACATAGACTGTGTTCTTTTTCGTGCAATACATAACATTAACAACAGTTCCCTCCTTCAGTCCGATCTTGATAAAGTCTTAATTTGGTGTCAGAGATGGTCTATGGTTCTCAATCCATCAAAGTGCAAAATTATGTCCATCTCACGCCAATCTAACCCGTCTAAAACATTCGATTACAAGATTAATGGAGTTTCATTAGAGAATGTTTCATCTGGGTGTTCACATCACTAACAACCTGTCCTGGCGCATGCACATAGAATATATTATTAACAATGCAAACCGCGCCCTCGGCTACATATGCAGAAACTTCTCTCAGGCTCCATCCCATTTGAAGTTACTTTTATATCAGACACTAATACGGCCAAAGCTAGAATACGCATCATCAATATGGGACCCCCAACAACTCACTTTAATCGATGCTATAGAATCTGTTCAGAATCGGTCAGCTGACTTCATCCTTTCCAACTATATTCTCATATGGCTAGTGTTTCTGCAATGAAAACTAATCTTGGGCTGACTAACCTCGCAGTTTGCAGAAATATTTCATGCCTCAGTCTTTTCCACAGCATTTTCTTTCATAACGAGACACTAAAACAGGAATTTTTTTTCTTCTATACCATCATACCTGTCATCACGTGTTGATCATCTGCATAAAGTTTCCATCCCAATGCGTAAAAGAATGTGCTTTTTAATTCTTTCTTACCAAAGACTAGCACTGAGTGGAACCACCTTCCACCCCATATCACCTGCATTGAAGACGCGTCATCTTTCAAGGCTCTTATCACCAAGCATATCATCGAACAAGCGTCTGCATCATGATTTTTTGCCTTTTGCCTGTACTTTTTACTATGCATTTTTTTTTCTTTTTTCACCCACCCCCTCTATAACGCCCTGTGGGCCCTGAGGGTATTGTAATAAAAAAATTAAAAATAAATAGATACAGCCCAGGAGGCAGAGCACACAGTGATGGCATCTCTTAGCTGCGTCACACCAGCTAGCCTGTACAAGGAGCACAAAAGGCTGGAAACATGAAACAGCATTGTGTTCTCACCAAAAGAAGTTTTGACTACAGGTGCAAAAAAACAGTGCAAGGGGTCACCTTTCGCATTGCCCAGGCATCGTGGAAGTGCTCTGAGAAGCGTTGGACAATATTGTTCAGGTCCTGGTTCAGCTGGATTCTAAAAAGAAAAGGCGGAAAATGTGCCACCTCTCAGCACTTGTGTGGCAGCAGCCAGCATTTTGCACAGCATGAGCACACAAACATGCCAGGCGGCTGATCTGGCAGATTAGTTCATCATGATGAATCTTGTAGCGCCTGGAAGACACAGCCAGATAGAAAATAACTGTCTACTTCATATCTGTTTTTGTCTTCCAGGCACTACGAGTTTTGTCATGTTGCTCAGGTATTTGTTGCTGGTAGCCATAATTATTTCCTTTTCCAGAATGTGACTAAACCTGGGAAGGAGGGGGTGTGCTACATATACATTAAAATGCAGCTTATACAAAAGGCACAAAAATGTAAGCTCCATTGACAAATTTGCTTGTGCTCCTGAAAGCTTACCAGGCTAACTGTTTACAAATGTTGTGCAAACAACAATCTATCTTACCTAATCTGCTTTCTTTCTGCAAATATCTGAACATTGTTAAATTCTATGAGCTCATAAACATGCAGTTGTTTATACTTGGACACAATTTACTACTTCCTCAAATGAACTGAGAGCACAGTGCTTCCTAATTTCGCCCTTTGATTCTGGACACAGCTGAAGCCCACCCTGCCCCTAAGCCACACAGATAGCACGCGCAAGAAGAAGAACATGGCAGCTTTTGGCTCCAATGCACCGAGAATGGACGACAGTGTATCATTATGAGAACGAAGAACAGCTGCGCAAAAGGACGGGACAATAGAGAAGAAGAACCGCACGGGACAAAGGCAGACTAACAACTGGTTTATTGCACCAGCGTCTCCTTCCTTCAACTACTAAGCGCATGCGCACCAACCACAAAGACAAAAGCCACACTCATCTCGTGAAACCAAGAAACTCCAACTCCTTGCAGTACAGGTGTACGGAAGCATCGCTAACACATTTTTCAGGCCCCAATCTCGCGATTTCCAAGGTTTCGATAATTTCCCGTTCTTTCTTATCCCTCGCGTGTCCGATATCCTCAGTCCTGTCGAAAAGCAGACTACACTACATGATACACTCTTCCTGTAATAAGGGAGTAATTACTCATTGGTATCCACCCTAGCGCAGCCATGCGGCTACAAAGGAAAGCTATACAGCTTTCTCAGAAACTTCGTAGTTAAAGAAAAATTCGTCCTGGTCCGGGGTTCGAACCCGGCACCACCGCTTCACCGGGGCAGTCGCTCTACCAGTTGAGCTAACCGGGACGGCAAGCTAATGGTAGGGCGAGAGCGAATTGATCAATAACTCGAAGTGGGAACAGTGTTGGTCAAATGTTTAGGGGAAGCCCCCAAGGTGGAGTAGATTTGTAATAAGGGAGTAATTACTCATTGGAGCGACTGCTCCGGTGTAGCGGTGGTCCCGGGTTCGAACCCCGGACCAGGACGAATTTTTCTTTAACTACCAAGTTTCTGAGAAAGCTGTATAGCTTACCTTTGTAGCCGTATGGCTGCGCTTGGGTGGGTGCCAATGAGTAATTAGTCCCTTATTACAAATTTACTCCACCTTGGGGGCTTCCCCTAAACATTTGACCAACACTCTTCCAGTGTATCATGTTTTGCATGTTGCTCGGCACTCCACTACTTTTTGAGTGTTCAAATAAATGCCCACAGTAACAAAACACACGCAAAATATCACAGTAACAGGCTAGGCTGAACAAGTCCCCCTTCTCTCACCCGGAGGTGTTGACCGGTTCGGGCACGTAGGGGCCCGAGGCGGCCGTGCTCTGCTTGCACCAGTCCTCGTCGTGCCCCTCGGTGAGCGAGTAGTCGGGGGGCAGGGCACACGCTATGGCCGTCAGGCAGGGCAGGGCCTTGCTGAACAGCTCAGGGTCGTACTCCTGTAGTGGCACATCTCCAATTAACGATGGGAAACTTAATGAATAACCAACTGCTGCCGAGTGGCCAGTGGTTTGCAAACCCAAGGACCTCTACCGCTGCTACTGTCAAATATAAGACTTTTGTGACGGAACCGCGCAAAACACCGGGACAAGAAACAAGCGCTGACTTACAACTGGTTTTTATTTCAAAGAAACACTGCTTCTTATACCTTCTTCACCCCCTAAAAAACACATGCATCACAACCATATCGTTCAAGCGTCCGAAAAAACTTAAGACAAATAATCTCTGTGATTATTTGTCTTATGTTTTTGTGGTCGCTCGAACGATATGGTTGTGACGCATGTGTTTTTTTTTGTAACACATATTTTGACACATCCAACATTCTCACATATCTTTGGGGGGAAGGGGGGGTTGAACTTCTGATAAGACACACACATTTTCTGGTCCCTTCAAGTTCCGGGTTAACGGGACCCTACTGCAGTTCCTTTTTTTTTCACGACTAAAACGAAAAGAAATGGTTGGCAGCTGGGTTCGCAAATGAATACCAGCAAGAGCATCGACGATGGAATCAGAGGACTGACCATCTTGGAGAGGGAGTCGAAGATGTTGGTGAAGAGCAGCATGGTGAGGCGCCGTTCTTCCTCCGAGGATTGCCCGTACGGCCCCTGGCCCCCACTGGCACTGTAGTAGCTCTTGCACCGCTCGTAATGGAGGGTCAGTAACTGCACGCACAAACAGCCAGGGACAGGCATGTGAAGACCTTGTGCATACCATCAGGCTGCTTTTCTTGCAGCTCGTGCTTTCTGAGAGGGCTCAGCAGTCTTCCTCAGACTAACCTTGCCCCGGAAAACCCTAGTGGCTTTCAAAAGATAGTGCCTAACACGGGCAAAGGACACAGACACGTGGCCTCTCAAAAAAAAAAAATTCAATGAATAATGAAGGCTGCATTTAGTAGAAAGTTGAGTTGGGCGAGTTGGTATAGGTTCATGGTTGAAAAAGAGCGCACAAAAGACTAGAGACAAGAGTAAAGGCGACGACAGGACAAGCGCTGAACTCACAACTAAGGCTTTATTGCGAAAAGCTGGGTATATAAGGAAGGCATAATACATGAAAACAAAACTGAACAAACAAGACTATGACACTGATAAAACTAGCGTGCGCCCGAAGCCCAAAATCTGCCAAGAAACGTGATCTCGTTATCACTTAAAGCAACCGAAGGTTTGCTATCGCAGCCCCGTTGCTCCGTTGCGATGAAGTATGCTTCTGCTACTTCCCGCGTGGTTTGATCTCTGTGAGAATACAACACCTTTGCTTGACTTAACAAAGCAGTGCACTTTTTCTTCTTGTTTTGGAAGAAGGCTGCACAGTAAAAGTCTGCTACAAGCAACTGGTTTAGGGTTAGCCCCAAATAAAGTGGGTAGAAGAAAGGTGGAGGTTACGGCATGCATGGGTTTAGGTGTTCGGAGGAAAGCTCTCCAAAGAGCCTTAGGGTTCCACGGAACTCTCTTGGAGAACCTCTGCTATAGGTGGTTACAGGCCTGGCACCAGAAGCCCCCATATAAGCAAGCTGGCATTAGAAACAGAGAGCGCGCACATTAAAAATTTATTCTTTTGCCGCTGCTGGAAGAATAAATTCTCACTTGTTGAAAATTTACGCACATCAAGCCCAACTGCCTTTTCAGCCAGACAGTCTGACTAATATACTGAATCTTCACACTCTTCTGGCCAAATAATGTATTTAATTAATTGATATCTTTATTAATTCAATTTCATTGTTTTTGTGCTCACCCTTGCTTTGAGTCGAGCAACTCCGCAGTATCAATAAGTGAACAGGTGGTACATAATGCTAAGCCACACTTCAAATCTCCACTGGTTGCCTGCAAATTTGCCATCACATTGTATTCTCACTGCACCCGTCAAGGGTCCACCAAAAGAAGAGGGCAACTGTGAACCCTAAATGTAGGTCTCACACACAGTTTGCAAGGATGACAGCTCACCCTGAGGGCAACGGCTGTGTACTCGGTGATAACCGACACGTCCACGGTGAGCTTCCGCAGAAGACGCAGAAGCATGCTGGGCTGCATCTCCCTGCGCACAACAGAACAGCGCACGCTCAGTTCGCCTGAAAAACTTGGGGGGGCCATTACGTCGCCTGCTGTGGTGTCTGCAATGTGATTTTCTAACTTATTAAGGCGGAAACTTGGGCTAGTTGGAAAGTGTTTGGAATCATATTTGCTAGCGCTTAGTGAACACATGGGACAAGAACACAAATACACAGGACAGACGCTAGTCTTCAACTGCCGTTTATTCGAAAAACAATCAATATATGACATGTCAAAATATCACCGTCACCTGGCGACCCTGACCCTGTACCTTGCACACCAATCTTTCCAAAAACAATCATTCTAGGTACAATGAAAACCCAAGCGGAACGTGAAATTTTTGAAGCTATGTGATAGTGAAGGTTCCAAATGCGTCAGCACCCCGTCTGTTAATCTGTCAAAAAAAGAAATGATGTTCCTGAGGCGTGGCATTGCTACTGCGCATGTGTGAGTTCAGCTATTTTGACATGTCATATATTGATTGTTTTTCGAATAAATGGCAGTTGAAGACTAGCGTCTGTCCTGTGTATTTGTGTTCTTGTCCCGTGTGTTCACTAAGCGCTAGCAAATATGATTCCAAATGATTTTCTAACCAATGGTTGGAACTGGTGCCTTTATATGGTATGAATGAGTCATCACCTTCTAGAATGTTCAAAGTACCTTCCGTTGAATTACCGTGAGGGATTCTACTAATCGGACCCACTAATCCACCTTAATCCACTTTATGGGCCTGTTTCAAAAAACTTTGGGGTGCTTTGAAATTTTAAAGGTTTTGGCAGACGGCCACCAGCCATAGTGGGCAGGTTGCCTACAAACCGGTTGCCAGGTTGCTGCCTGCTATAGTAGGCAGGTTGCGATGACGTAACAAAGGCCCCTCTCGACCAATCAGAGTGACCCATCAGGGAATGCTGTGATGACGCCACGAGGTCACGTGACATCTCTCAAGCAATCAGGAAACTTCGTGACAGAGAAGCTGGAAATTTTTTGCAAGACAACAACCTAAATGCTGTCGCATAGATATAATACTAGTGGGGCAATGTTGCTCACTACCAAGATGATGACAGCTCAACTGACATGCGAGCGAGGCAGTTGACGCCCGAACAGCTGCATGTGAAGACAGTGCAGATGAAATGCTTGCCTAGACCATCAGTCCAGAAGTGCAGTGGTCCCTGTCCCCAGGTTATGTGCCCTGTCTGTATTTCAAGTGTAGTTCCTGTCCCTTTGCATTCTTTAATGGCACTCACTGAACTGGCTGATAGGGCACTGGCTCCCCTATCAGCCAATGAAAGAAACACTACGAGCACAGAGAATGGAATACTACTGGACAAGTGTTTTGGTTTTCAGTGAAAAAATAGCAGAGGTATAAACTTCATGTGCACAGTCTTTGTAACAACAGTGGCACCCTCTACTCCAGCAGAGACCGGTGCAGTTTCAAATAAAACTCTAGTTTGGGTGAGTTGGTTCATGTCGAAAGAAAAAAATAGCAATGGCGCAAGAAACGGGGACACAGAAGGCACACAAAAGACAGGACTAACGCCAGTCCTGGCGTCAGTACTGTCTTTTGTGTGCCTTCTGTGTTTCCGTTTCTTGTGCCATTGCCCCTTTTTTCGTAGTTTCAAAGCAGTTGATATTTACTTAAATTTTCAAAGAAATAACAAAACCCCACACACCCACTAAGTCGCATTGACTCTATTTGGAATCATGCCAAAATAAGAACCGACGAAACCTTGATTTCCTGACCTTTTCAAATTAGTTTCCTTCTACATGAGCTGGATATTAATTTGTTTTATATCATACAGTTTTAATTTGGGCCAGAGAAAACAATTTCAGAGTGAGTGTGCTCAAAATCTCTCCAAATTCTGATCGCATGAGGTATTCAGATGTGTGCGAGAATGCAAGTGGGCCAAGTCATGGGGCACAGGCCATGAGTGGAAGCGCAGAGGCAGTCAGCCACCAGGGCAGCTTCTCCACAGTGCAATCGCTGCCGTAGGGCGAAGCATCTGAAATCTACAATGTTGACAACAAAAGAGTCCTGGGTACTCTCACCCTTGTGGAGTGGATACAGTGAAATTCTATTTTGCACTGAAGACAGCACAAATGCCAGTAAGGTCTACAAGCACCACAACAGCTGTTTGGATTTTGTTGAATGGTACGACTAAACAACGCCGACGAATGGGATGGAAGAAGATGAGACAGACACATGCGCTGTCAGCACATGTGTCTGTCTCCTTTTCTTCCGTCCCATCTGTCAGTGCTGTTTAGTCGTACCATTCAACATGAACCAACCAGCCCAACTGAGCCCTCTCCGTGGATTTTGCGCCCCACAGGTGTTAAGGAAACTGACCTTTTTATTTGAGGCTAGAATCTCATGAAATTTCGCACACAGATGTGTTTTTCTCTTCTGATTCCAAATATATAGTCATAATTAAGCTGATGGTCCTAGATCAAAAGTTATCTTAAATTATAGAGTGTGATTAGGTAATTTCTTACGCAGCTTTAATGAACTTTCTCATTGCATTTTGCTGCTTTTATTTACATAATTTGATAGCCAGCAAAGCCCCATACCCAATGACATTCTTACTTTTTTTGTCTAGGCCACATATAAATAGCAATTGACAATTAGCTTAACTAGCTGCAGTGTAAAATACTGCAACCTTTTACTCATGACATACTAGTATGTCAGCATGACATGCCTTTAGAGAAAAACGAAGAATGTCACCGGGTATGGGAACTCTCTGGCTATCGATTCATGTAATTAAAAGCAACAAAATGCACTGAGAAAGTTCATTAAAGCTGCGTAAGAAATTACCTAATTATATTCTAGACTTGTAGTTAAGAAGAACTTCTTGTTGGGCGAGTTGGTGCATACTGTTGTAGGTACAAATTGCGCACAAAAGACACACACAGGAAAAACACGAGGGAGACTGAAAGAGCGCAAACTATCCAAACTAGAGCGCGAACTAGACTTTGTAAGATCTAAGACCACCAGCTCAATTATGGCTACATATTTGGAATCAGAAGAGAAAAATACATCTGTGTGCAAAATTTCATGACATTCCAGCCATAAATAAAAAAGTTAGTAGGAAGTGAAAGCATCCACACAACTGATAGTGTGATGAGAGGAATTGCTTCCCATTCCATCTCTGAATCTGATTTTGCAGGTGGAGACCTTCCGGAGGGTGGAGAAAGACAGCGGCACGTTTGCCCTGCTAATGCAGTGAAGTGCTTGGTGCCCTCACCTGGTGAGAGCAACGAGGAAGTCGGAGACCTTCTCCCGCTGGCCCTTGGTGAGGATCTTGACCTTGGAGAGGCGGTAGACGGTGTGCAGGGTGGCGTCCAGCAGGCTGGCATAGTTCTCTGCGTCCGTGAAGTAGCTGTAGTACTGGATCAGCATGGGCAGCACCGAGTTGCCAATGTAGCGGTTCAGCGCCAGTGCCATGTCACTCTCCACGTTGTCCGTCTGCAGACATCACGAGGAGGCATGACTCATCTGGAGGGAGGACCCTCGAACTCAATTGCTTCCAAAGTGTTCTGCGGGCTCATTAGAGAACACCAACAAAGACAATCCAGCAAACAAACGTAGACGACAAACAGATAAGCACAACAATTCAACAAATCAACATAAGCAAGAAAGGAACAGGTAAACAAAACTATCCAACAAACCAACATAAGTAACAGAGGAACAGGTAAACAAGCAGACCAATACCAGCAAAACAATTTGTAAAAAAAAGAGAAACGAAATGGTCACAGAGAAGGCACGACTAGTGCACCCACTCATGCCATGTTGAAACTTCGTCAAGAGCCACAGAAACCGATATTCTAGCTCTGCAAGACCACTCTGACAGTTAACAGTGGCTGCACATAACTAAATTTTAGGCAGGTACACTACCAGCTGCTACCGCACTTCTGAAAATTCATTTTGCATGAAAACAACTGCTTTGTTTGAGCATTAAAAAACCCAATATAATATTGTGTGCCTAGCTCAAAGTATTGAGGATTTTGAATGGAAACTGCACGTAAATAACATCCGCACATCAGCTGACCAAGATCCTTGGTATTTAAAACACAAACTCAGCCATGCACTGACGAATGCCGGACTAATTGCCTCTAGTGCAGGGGTTCTCAAACTTCTTTCTCGCAAGGAAACCCAACAGCCTTCAACATGTGCCAAGGAACCTCTTCACTCACAATCGGTCGTCACAAGCCTCACAAATGGTCGATGTCGCTTTTGAATGGACCATATGCGCTGGTGTTTACTCTCGTAATTTGTGCACCTTATTTTCTTAAAATTAAGGCTTCCAAAAAGGGGGTGCACAAATGGCGTGACAATTTTCTGAACACATCCTAAAAAACCTGCAAAGGTCATAACGCGCAATATATACTGTATATTGCCGCCTATACGTAGACCGCTTATCTCGCACCCCTCACTGGCCGACAAAAAAGATGATTCCAAATATAAGATGCACGCCCCCTCCCACCCCACTTCACAATAAGTACTGACTGTTGCATTGATCTGAGAAAATAAAGAAAAAATTCTCTCGGCCTAACCACTAGCTTGTTCGGGCTTCGATTTCGCACAAAAGTGGCATTGGGCGGTCAGTTTTGTTTTACACTTCGTCTGGGTGGGGTACTTTCCTGATTCGGTCAGAATTAATCGAAAATTTCCATTGTCTGCGGTGACGGCAAACCGAAGCGGCAAGCTGTCGCAGCAGTCGTACCCGCAGCGCCATCTGTGCCCGCCGGAGGAATGAATGCTCGACCACTGAGGCTGCGGCGAAACGCAAGAGGGGTGAAAGCGGCTGCGTGGTGCTTTGAAAGTGCTTTCTCAACTATTCTATCAAAATAGCTGCCGTTAAAGGAGGGGTCAAAATGTTTTATTGCTGCCGGGCACAGCAATGCATTGGTGAGAAGGCAGAGAAGGTGCCGCTCATCCGCCTTCTAGAGGCCTTTACATGGGCGAAGGTAAAGGCGATGACTATCCTGATAGTAGGCTCTAACATCTTTAAAGGTATAGACCAGATTGAAATCGGGTTCCTGATCAGGTGGGGAGGAGAAAACAGCCCGGCGAGAGAGCGCGCGGGCGGCTGCGTCTGCTGCCTCGTTTCCTGCCAACCCCTGATGAGCAGGGGCCCATATGAGGTAACGGTGTGCGGGGTCCATATCCCGTATGCAATTCTGGTAGATTCGATAGGCTACCAATTCGACTAGAGGCCTTTCATATTCATAAAAAGTCTAGCCAGTGCATCAGCGACCCTTCCATAAGTTTGTACTCGGCTGAGCGTATGTTTTTGGACAACGTCATATAACGTCAATTAACTGCCTGGCCCGTGTCTTTTTCGTCTGTCGATTCTCGAAATGTTTCGGTCATATCCCATCTATAACTTTTCCTTTTGTCATTCATTTTCATGTTCAGAGTTATCTACCTTATCTGGTTCCCGTGCTTTCTTCAGTGACATAATGTGAGCTTAGATAAGTGTGAGCCATCTAAAACTGTTAAAGTAGCCTGGAGCCGCCCGATTGTGCGCATGCGTGTGAAGACTATAAATGTGTTTCTTGCATTTACCAATAAATCAGTTGTTAATAGCACTCCATGTGTGTCGTTTCCTTTCTTTGTGTTCGTCTTTTGCGCTGAACCAACTTTCAACTCGATAGGCTAGGAAGGGAGTGCAGCCTTGTTCGACGTTCCGACAGGCCCCTCGCGAGTCGGTGATTATGTATTTTGAATTGGAATGTGAGGCCGCGAGAGCAATCGTGACCTCTTCTGATTATGTTGCACTGCGGGCTCTGAAGGTGAGGCCGTTAACTGTGTTGCTTTTGTGAACTACCGCAAGCGTGTACCATCCCCCGTGGTGAGGGCCAGAGGCGTCCACGTAGTATACACCTGTTTTGTTGCCATAATGTCGGGCTAGCGCTTCCGCTCGTGCCAGGCGCCGACCATTATGGTCTACATGTGACATGTTTGCTGGAAGAGGCCGCACGTGGAGGGCACGTCTCCACAGTTCCGAGATGCGAAACCTGTCTTCCATTGGAGGGGTGTGTTGGATATGGAGTCGAGCAAGAAGGCGGCGACCCGACTCCGTTAGCGACAGGAGCGTTCACTGGTTTGTAAGGTGCGCCTCCCGGAGCTCCCGGAAAGTATTCACCACCCCAAGAGCCATAAGCCGGCTGTTTGAAGTAGTGATGGGGAGGTCAAGGGCACGCTTAATAATTTTACGAAGGATGACCTCGAGGGCATCCTCCTCTTGTTTCCGTAGGTGGAGATAAGGAGTCGAATAGAGAATTCGACTGGTGAGGAAGGCATTTGCCAGCCGCAAGGCATCCTTACTTCGTAACCCCCCCGTGTTTGTTGGAAACCCGGCGGACCATGCGGCCCACCTGGTCCCCCACCTTACGGAGTTTGGCCAATGTAGTGTCTGGCGGCTGCGCCATTCTTCTCAAGCCTGCCTTGCGCGTACCCACAACATGCTGGTGGGTTGGTGCAGCAGGGTGGGTTTCGAAGCTACCTGTGTGGTCCTCAATTTAAGTTGAACCCTTTTCGTTACCTTCCACCTATCTGCCCCATAGGTGAGTACTTTTTTTTTTTTTTTTTTTTTTTGAGTGCAGGATGTGTTTATTATTATTATTATTATTATTATTATTAAAACGAAATACAAATGAGTTGTGAGTTTCATAAAAAAGTTAGTACAGTAGGAGGTCCCAAAGTGAAAACTGTCTGGGGGACCTCCCATCAGGAATACATAAGGAAAGTGCATAAGTTTGGCAGAGGAGCTATAAAAGTATACAATCAAGTTAAAATCTATTAGTGTAATTTGCGGCAATGAATAAGTTATACAATAGTTAGCGGGCATAATTTAACAAAAAAGGCATAAAATAGCAAAACATAAGAGCAATAGAAAGAACACAAAAAGACAACAGATAACAATGGGCATTGAATAAATGCAGATATAATACACAGGCGGAGAAAGAAAAAAAAAAGAGGTTCCAGAAGATTAACAATATGACCGTTTGCTGTCAGAGTGGGGAACATAAAATAAGATGAAGGCAACCTTAAGCATGGCATGAAGCTGAATGGGTTGATAGGAGATGTTTTTTTAGTAAAGTGTAGAAAGCGGGCTGCGAACGTGCGGATTTGATTGCTAGTGGTAATGAATTCCAGGTTTTGATGGCGGAGAAAAAAGCAGTTTGTTTTCCATAATTTGTGTTCACTTTTGGTAGAAGCATATTATTTTGTTCAGAGAATCTAGTGTTATTGCTATTAGAAAGGAAAGATACGGGAAAACAGAGAAGTTGATTGTTATTATTGCGAGCGCGGTAGATTAGAAGACCTAACCTAAGATTAAGGAGGCATTTCAATGGCAGAATGTTTAGGTCAGAGTAAAGAGGTGAAGCAGTGGCTGTGTATGGACTGAAAGATAGAATTCGAAGCGCTTGATTTTGAAGATGAGAAATACATGACATATGGCATGAATAGGTATTACCCCATGATGATAGGCAATAATTAAGGTGACTGTTAATGAAAGCATAGTACAGGGATAAGAGAACATGGCGTTGAAAGAAAAGTCTAGTTTTTATTAACACCCTTATTCCAAATGAAATTTTTTTACTGATAGATTTGGTGTGTAGATGAAATTTTAGATGACAGTCAAGCGTGATGCCGAGAAATGTAACGGATTCGGAGGCAGTGATAATATGATGTCCCAGATAAACGGCTGGGCTCGGGATGACATGCTTTTGATGAGAGCGGAATATCATGAAAGTGGTTTTTGTAGGATTAAGTTGTAGTAAGTTATTTTCACACCATAAAACAATATTCTGTAAGTCCATGTTTAATTTGTTTATTAGGCTTGTGAAATTGCTATCCTGAGTGAATAATGTCGTATCATCCGCGTAAAGTATACATCTTGTGTTAATTAAGGACAAAGGTAAGTCATTGATGAAAATGAGAAAAAGAAGCGGACCTAAAATGGAACCTTGTGGCACTCCTAAATTAATAGTTAAAGGGGAAGACAATGTTTCTTGTAGCTGGACAACTTGTATACGGTTAGTGAGATAACTGCGTAAAAGAGCTAGAGCAGGCCCACAGATGCCTAGAGATTCTAATTTAGTGTACAGTATAGTGTGGTTAATTGTGTCAAATGCTTTGGTGAAATCTAAGAAAACAGCACCGGCAAACAACCCATTATCAATATATTGCTTAATACTGTCTGTGAATTCGATTAAAGCTAGTTCTGTGGAGTAATTAGGCCGGAATCCAAATTGCTGATCTGCTAACAGCTGGAATTTAATGAGGTAGTTCATTATGCGATTAACAATTAACTTTTCTATTATTTTACTAAAGAAAGGCAATATAGTTATTGGACGGTAGTTACTTAGGCATTCTTTGTCGCCTTTCTTGAATATCGGCGTCACCTTACCTTTTTTAAGTTCAGTTGGAAAAACACCAGTCCTAAATACTAAATTAATAATGTGACTAAGAACATTAGACAGCTCACGACCCACCAGCTTTACTTTGAAAGAAGGAATTTCATCGATCCCAGGGGCGGTATTTTTTAGGCTAGAAATTATTTGGAAGACTTCGTCTGGTGAAGTAGGGCGCAAGTAAAAAGAGTGAGGGCATCGACGAGGGCCACAGTAACTACTTGGAGGCGGGTAACCGCGGCGCGAGAAGAAGGAATTAAATGCATTAGCAATGTCAGTTTGATCAGTTAAAGTACACTCACCGTCAGAGACTTTCGTTATGCTCGTTTTGTTTTCAGCTATATTCAGAAATTCCTTAATTGTTACCCAATTCTTACGAGTGTCATTTCCATTTCTAAGTATTTCATTTTGGTAGTAATCTTGTTTGGAGCGTTTAAGTGCTGCGGAGAGAGTATCTGAGTATTTTTGATAGCGCTGTTTTAGGCGCACGTTAAATGGCTGCTTTCTAACCTTTTTGAGAAGGTTATTTTTTTTATTTATACAGCTTAGAAGGCTTTTGGTTATCCATGGATTCCGGGGAACTGAGTACCAATGAGTGATGGGAGTTACCGATGTGCATGAGCTAATTATTTCTTTGAGCTTCGCAGAAAATTTACTGAATTTACTGAGAATTTACTGGTAAGATACAGCGGTTGTACACTACTCTCTTGAGGGGTAAACTGCCATTCATGATCTGAGAGAACCTGCCATATGTGCTCCACCCCATTCTTATTCTTCTAACTATTTCCCTCTCCTGGTCCGGATCTGCGGTCACTACCTGTCCTAAGTAGACATATTCTCTTACTACTTCCAGCACTTGGCTACCAACTGCGAACTGCTGTTCCCTTGCTAGGCTGTTGAACATTACTTTGGTTTTGTGCACATTATTCTTTAGACCACCATTCTGCTCTGCTGTTTAACTCATTGATTGTTCTTCGCAGTTCATCTCCCGAGTGACTAAGCAAGGCAATGTCATCAGCGCATTGCAGATTACTAAGGTATTCTCCATTAATTCTTATCCCCAACTGTTCCCATTTCAGGCCCCGGAATACCTCCTGCAAACAGGCAGTGAAGAGCATTGGCGAGATCGTGTCTCCCTGCCAGACACCTTTCCGTATTGGAATTTTATTGCTGACTTTATGGAGAACTACAGTAGCTGTGCAATCGTTATAAATATCTTCCAATATTTTCACATAACACACTTCTACACCCTGATTCCGCAATGCCTGCATGACAGCTGAGGTTTCGTCTGAGTCAAATGTTTTCTCGTAATCTATGAAGGGTATATATAGGGGTTGGTCACACGCTGTGCATTTCTCTATCATCTGATTGATGGTGTCAATACAGTCTATTGTCGAGTACCCTTTAAGAAAGCCTGCATGAACATTTGGGTGACTGAAGTCTAAGGTTGTCCCCACTCTATTAGCAATTATCTAAGTAAATACCTTGTGGGAACAGACAGTAAGCTGACCAGTTTGCAATTTTTCGCGTCCTTGATGTCTTCTTTTTTATGAGTTAAGATGATGTTAGCATTCTTCCAAACTTCTGGCATGTTCGAAGTCATGAAGCATTACATATACAGGGTGGCTAGTTTTTCTAGCACAATCTCTCCTTCGTCTTTCAACAGACCTGCTGTTACCTGATCCTCACCAGCTGCTTTCCCCTTTTCCATTGCTCTTAAGCCTTTCTTTATTTCCTCCTTCATTACGGACGGGGTGTCCCATTGCTGTGCGTTACTGTCTCTCCCATTAATGTCCTCACTATATTAGCTAATGTATAAATTTGTGTACAATTCTTCAGCTACTTTAACTCATCATCATCAGCAGCAGTCATCCATGCATTGCAAATCACGAAAGTATACTTCATTAACTGTTATCCCCGACTGTCCCCAATCCAGGTCGCTGAATACTTCCTGTAAACAGACGGTGAATAGCATTGGTAAGATCATGTCTCCCTGCCCGACACTCGTCCTTGTTAGAATTTTATTGCTGACTACCTTATCTCTATTGCTAATGACATTGTCCTCTTCGTCTCAAAACGTTTACATCTGATTTCTGCCTGTATCTAGTTTTGTCTTCATCGCTTTTAGGCTGCCTCTGTTCTTCAGAGCATGCTCAATTTTATCCATATTAAATTCCCTTATGACAATTGCCTTGTGCTTATTGATCACTTTGACAGCTCTGTCGGTTCTGTTCTGTCTGTCGGGTTACACGCTTTCATGCTTTAGCATTCCTTAATCAGATCCTTCTAGTCTCCTGAGATTGCTTCCCGATATCCTGTTGAACAATCCTACCGCCTACTTCTACTGTGCACTCCATAATGATAGCTGTGAAATCATCGTTCACTGCTTCGACATTAAGGTCGCCGCCCTCAGTTAAAGCTGAATGTCTGTTATTCAGTGGTATCCTGAACTCTTCTACCTTCCCTCTTACCGCTAACTCCTTAGTGGGCTTCCTTTGCACTAGTTTCTTGCATTCCCTCTTCCAGTCAAGCCTAACTCAAGACCTTACCATACTGTGGTCTCTAGCGCTAAAACTAATTTTTCCGAGGACCTCCAATGCTTTTCCTAGGACCTTCCATTTCGATAATAAACTGATAACAGTAGTAAATGCAAAGTCATGAATGTGGTGATAACTGTAGCCATCGTAGGTCAGGGTGCAGCAAGTCACAGAAGTGCTTGTCTCGTCGCACATCTCGTAAGCAAATGTGTTTCCCCACGTACCCTGTCCAGCATGGTGGCAGCCCTGAGGTCGGGCAAGAAGCCGTCTTCCAGCAGGCGGAAAAAGGTCTCCTGCGTCTCCAGGCCGTACACCCGCTCCAGGAACATCACGATGGACTGCTTGTGGTTGGGCTGCAGTCCAGCCGGGAGGTCGCTCTTGTTCTGGGCTGCAAGAGAGGCCCCATTTTTAACACCCTACTGGCTCCAGTACAGCTTCGACGCTTCCTGGCACAGAATATTAAAAAATGGGAAAAATCCAGCCGCCTTTCAGGAACGACCAGGGTGGTGTGAAATACTGATGTCAGTGGGCCTATCAGGGGTGTAGGGTGCCTCATGTACAGTCACGCACAGTTGCTCATTGATCGACAGAGAGCGGGCAGCCAGCCTGACATGACAGAAATGGCGAACCAGCCAACACAGCTCCGTTTCCTTTTTGTGCTTGTTGATGCTACAAGCACTGTGCCTCACATAAGGGCCTTTGAATGGATGGGGCACAGCCAGTACATTAAGCAAAGCCGAAAGTTGGGAAAGTTGGATAACGTTCATGATGTAACAACAGCGCACAAGGAACACGAGGGACGGAAAGGGATTGACACAGACAAGGAAATTTGACATCGGCAAGAAGTGCGTCTGACGATGGTGCAACCAAAAGGCTGCTGTGAGGAACGCAAGCTGCAAAAAGCGCACTGTCCGAGGCAAGCCATGCGAGTTGCTCGAACTGGAATAAGAGTTCCTCTGGTACGCGATGGAAGTGTGGAACAACGGTTATGCATTAACAGCCATGGACATGCCGCGCGGCTTCTTTCGGGATGAGCGTGCACCAGAGCACAGCACAGCTCGGAGTCAGAAGACTCCGTGAGTGATGACTGAACATAGATTAAATGCCGCTCATTTCCAGATTGCTGTGTTTTTACTTTTAAAAAAATTTTTCTTTCGCACATTGTTTGTACGGGCGGCACCCCAAAAACAGGCCCCCGAATCTGAAACAAAAAAAAATGTAGCTTGCAAGGGTGGAAGAGCAGGCTAGTTGGTAGTTCATCTAGGGGGAAAAACACAGCGCACTCCTAAGACATGGACAAAGAAAGACAGGACGATACAGCGCTGAATCAGCGCTGATACAGCGCTGAACGATACAGCGCAGCGCTGTATCGTCCTGTCTTTCTTTGTCCGTGTCTTAGGAGTGCGCTGTGTTCTCCCCCCCGCCAAAAAAAAAAAGTGCAGCCTTTACACATGTTTATACGGTAAACTGTATGAACGGGCCACAAGTGGATAAGGTAACACACTGGGAGCATTATAAGCTATGGTGAGCTCCTGCTCCGTTTACACAAGGATGTTGGTTTACAAAAGGTGGGAGAGGAGAGACTCACTGGTGTCTCCCTTGCGGGGCATCTGCAGGGTGAAGCGCAGGCTGAGCGCCCCCAGGAGGTCGTCCAGGGGCACCAGGGAGCGGAGGATGGCACGCGCACGCACGCTCTCGTTCTTGCCCTGCGCGATGGTGGCCGCCTCGGGCGCACACCGGCCCAGCAGGTCGACCAGGGTGCAGTAGAAGTTGAGGATGGCCGCACCCATGTCGATGTCATCCTCACCAGGCTCCTCCAGCTGCACACCCTGTTGAACCCCCACATCGCACGTTTACCCAATTCTAACGCACTCATTCTGAAACGGAATGCATGTTAAAAGAGCCCAATGGTCACTGCCATCAAAAGATGGCGGTTAAGCATGATTGCATGCCATCTTGGAAACTTTAGGCCTAACTATCGTGTGTTGCGGAAATAAACGCGCCCCGTAAAATGCTTCTTTCAGCTAAACGGGGTCATTGTTCGAGCTCAAATTTCGCATAGAAATGGCATTTGGTCGGCAGAATTGTTTAATACCACGTTTGCTTGGGGTACTTACCTGATTCGAACAGAATAAGTCGGATATTCACATCATCTGCGGCGACGATGAAGGAAATTAAGCTGCTCTGTCAGCTATCGCACCGGTGGCGCCATCTCGTTTGTTGGTCGTGAAGAATCAGCAAAGGAGGGGGATTCGGGGGTTTGAAGACTCTTTCAACTGGTTTTTTAATGGTCACAGAAAACTTAGCTTGGCAAAACTAAGTTTCCAGCAAGTTAAGTTTTTTGTTATGTTGTTTGCCCCTCCTGCTTGGGCCACATAGGCCTGCAGTAGCTTGAAATAAAATAAATAAATATGCATTGTGTTTGGACATGGGTCATGGTCTTGCATCGAATGATTCGACGGATGACTGGGCAGTGACCTTGAGACCTCCAACGGAGGTCTCAAGGTCACTGCCCAGTCATCCATCGGAGGTCTCTTTGGAACGGAGGTCTCTAGTTCCAAAGCGGACTAACCTTTGGACATCCGAAATGCAATACGGGCCAAGACAGTCAGAGGAAAGAGCCAGTTGTGGACAAAGAATGGTCCGGGGTTTGAACCTCAGAACAGGACGAATTTTTCTGAGGAAGCTGATAAGCGTGTCTTTGTAGTCATATGGCTGCTGCGCTTGGATGTATGCTGATGAGTAATGTGCTCCCTTATTTTAACATTAAGCACAGTCCGAAAACGATACTGGTGTTACATTAAAATGATGTTCAAATGTACCACTAATGCGATGGTCTCACAGCTGGCTTTATATTACTGGGATTGAGCACAATATCAATAAAACGGTGTAACAGAGACTTTCTTTGGCTAGCTGGAAAAGTTTTATAATGTCAACCACCAGCTATAGGCTACCACCACAGGAGCTTGGCAGCGGACGCAACGGACCGAGCACACGCTCATTTTCTGCTTGTATCGCAGGTTGGAATTCTCGCAACTTTGTTGCATTACTATTTCTAAGTCCTTCCCGTTGCTTCTGCTGCCAGTTGCTATTACCAGTTGCTATTACCCACGACCAGTGTAAACGTGTTTGTTGTTCATCATGGGAACTGAGATAGCTGACTTGAAGCGTCAAATGGGCAAAGAATAAGGGAACTGAAGGCTAGTCTAGAGCACATGAACAAAGATGTCGAGGACTTTCGGAGAGACTGTGCTGATCTGAAAAAAGAGAACGCCGCTCTGAAAGTGACAAATGAGGAGCTGATCAAAGAATCAAAGAACTTGCACAACTAAAAAAGATGGCAAATGAAAACTCGATGCGGATCACCGCACAGGATCAGTACTCGAGGAAAAAAAACCTTGAGATTAAAGGCATTCCTGAGGACGAAAACGAAAATTTGATTGATCTTCTTGGCAGGATTGATGACGCACTTGGCAAATCTATAACACAAGAAGATGTTGAAACCTGACACAGGGTTCCTGTGCGAAACACTGCTGCTGACCAGAAAGATGGCGACGACGATACTGTCGAAGAAAGGCCGGAGCAAAAAACGAATAGTAACAGCAACATTGTAGTAGCCTTCAACAACCGCGCTAAGCGCGATGCCATTCTTCAGAAAGCACGCAGAATTCGGTTCGGTGCAGATGAACTAGGTTTCTGGGATGACAATTGGCAAGAAACGGGAGGTGGGCTGGCGTTACGCATGGGTCATGAATGGCAGGGTTTACGCACGGAAAACGCAAACGTCCCGAGTTATCCGAGTTGATTGTGAGTCCGATCTGGATGAGAATTATTTTTGATGGCTGCTCCTAACGATGTTACCTGTCCTTCTGGCAACAGTTGTATCAGTGTTCTGCATTGCAACGCCCAAAGTGCGCGAAAGAAAAGCGACGAACTGGCTATGTTTCTTGCCGAATTCCGTTTCAAGTTTCAAGTTATTATGGTAACCGAAACGTGGTATTCTTCTACAGCTGATGTTTTGAATCTCCCGGGATACGAGAGCTTTTTTTCTAAACAGGTCCCACCGACGTGGTGGCGGTGTACTACAGCTGGTATCAAAACAGTTTGCATGTGCTGTACAGCCAGACTTTCCTGAAATTAATGCTGATTACGAGGTTGTAACGGCTCAAAGTGAAAATAAGTTGTTTGCTGTCATTTACCAAGCACCTAATGGGAACATAAACCACTTTTTTAAGTTTTTAGATTGTATCTGGCCCTTTGGAGCTGCTGACACGATTTTTTGGTTTTCCTGCTAGATATGTTTCTTTCATTTTCTGTGCGTTGAATTGCAATCTTAATATGTGTAAATAGTCTGCGACGAGTTAACACAGATGCATGTTCATTTCTCACATCGAAACTACTTCAGATATAGCACTTGTCTTACTATACAGTCCTTTGCATACTTTTTTTTCGCTGGTTCCAATATATATATATATATATATATATATATATATATATATATATATATATATATATATATATAACGTGACAGTCTGTTGGCTTTGCCAATCAGGGGTGGGAGCCCCGTCAAGCTACAGAATTTGTAGGTTTTTGCTCCTACCCTAGCATTTCTTTTCTGTTCTTCAGGACAAAAAATGCTGAATAAAGTTGATTTGATTTGATTTGAGATTCAAAAATTTTTTAATAATTTTAGCGATAACTACTTCTCAGCCTTGCAATTAATCACAACTATGCCTGCTTTCTGCATATAGACTATAATGTGAAATTCCTTAAGGGGGGACGAGGGTCTTAAAACTGACGTTTTTATTTACTGCTAGAATCTTGCGAAATTTTGCACACGTATGTGTATTTCTCTTCCAATTCCAAAAATGTAATCACATATGAGTTGGTGGTCTTATGTCAAAAGTTATCTTAAATTTTAAAGTGTAATTAGGTAATTTCTTACACTGGTTTAATGAACTTTTGCATTGCATTTTGTTGCTTTGAATTACATGAATTGATGGCCAGCGAATTCCCATACCTGATGACATTCTTACTTTTTTTGTTTAGGCCACGTGTAAATAGCAATTTACAATTAGCTTAACGAGTTGCAGTATCAGATACTGCGACCTTTTACTCTTAACGTAGTATATCAAGATGACATGCTTTTAGAGAAAAACAAAAAATGTCACCGGGTATGAGAATTCTCTGGCTATCAATTCATGTAATTAAAAGCAACAAAATGCAATGAGAAAGTTTGTTAAAACTGCATAAGAAATTACCTAATTACACTCTAGGCTTTGTAAGATCTAAGACCACCACCTCAATAGTGATTACATGTTTGGAATCAGAAGAGAAAAACGCATCTGTGTGCAAAATTTCATGAGATCTGGCCATAAATAAAAAAGTTAGTTTTAAGACCCTCGTCCCCCCTTACCTGCCAGAGCATAGACCGAAGCTCCTCACTTTTACCACTCTCAGCTTAGGATAAGCGACACAAAGAAGCCTCGGAACAGCCACTGTGTAGCACATTGCCCAGGCCTCTCACCTGCTGCTGCTGTTGCTGCAGGCGTTCAGCGGCAATGCGCTCCGACATGCGCACAGCCTCCCGGATGGCGTCCAGCAGCCCCGGACCTTCGCCCCGCAGTGCTGGGCCCAGACACTCGGGCCGGCGGATCAGCAGACGGATGACCAGGTTGGCATTCTCTTCCACCGTCTCACCTGGGACAACACACACACCACAACGAGCCTCAGATGACGGGGTTTTACACCTACAATGGTAGAATATTGCGGACTTCAGGAACAAAGATGACTGGAGTGAGCCAATTCTTCTAGGCAATTCCGAATTCTGGGTATGTGTGAAGAGTGATTTTTTGTTCGAAGCAAAGAGCAATTTTCTGCACTCAATTTCAAAGCGACTACTTCGAATACTAGTTCTGGCACGCAAAAGAGGTTGAACGGCACAATAGGCATTCTCAAAATCATGCATTTTGCGAACACAAAAGGCTAATACATGAAAAAAAAAAAATCTGAGCGTATCGTCAAACTCAATGAATCTGTGTTTACGTCCTGCCAATCCATAAAAACACAACAACATTACGAGCCGTTGCAAACTTGCAGATTAACATGTTCCAGAAACGTTATTCACTCGAGATGAATACTCTGAGATTTCGAATCAAGTATTGAATACTTTACTATTCCACTGAATATTCGAAATTATCAAACATTCACACGTGCAAATTATCTTTCCACAAGTACACCTTACAGTTATCTGTAGCAGGATACAATTTAAACAAAAAACAACAGTTGTTAACACCAGGCTACGGTCTGCAGCATCCTGTGTTTATTTATAATACTGTTAGCCCTATTGGCCTGTTACAGAGTTGGTATCAAATAAATAAAACAGGAACACAAAGGAACAATTTACACGTTACACAGCATACAGGGTGGGATGGAGTAAAATAAACAATCCGAGGAAACAAAAATTCTGGTAAACAGATTATGTCTTAGAAAACACATGCTTCCAACTTTTTCACAAAATTTTTGGTCCACTGACCAACCGCAATAGTAAACGAAATCAGATTTTTAATGTTTGAGTTTATTAAACAAGCCAGGAATCAAAATTCTAGATTTTATATCTTGTGATTAGCTTCTTGTTTAGGTAACACAAAAAGTTTTAACTACTGACTACTCTTTTTTTTTTCCGTGGAGAAATTCTGTGTGGCAGTCCTGAATGTGGATGGAGCTTCACTGAAGACTTAAGTTGTATACACACGTGCTGCCTCGTCACTCCCTTAGTACAAAATATCAGATCTATCGGAAAATACAAGAAAATGTAAGAGAATATTTGAAACATCAGAAAATATCAATCCGTCGTTCATCCTTCACATTGTAAAACTAGGTGCAGTCACCAATCTATTTTTTGGACTCACTGGGACCTGAAGAATAATCCGAATAGTTGAGGAGCGTGAAAAATCCGTAAACTTTAAAAAGGTCAGTTTTTGCTGAGAACCAACTTGAAACATGGTGAGTTTCACCGTTTCCCACGTTCTGTTTGCACATGGTAAAATTCAGGGGAGCACTTGAGTCACCTTTGAGTGCACTTCTTCTGTATACCCTCCTTTGTACACCACCTTGGTAGCCATGTAGAGCACGCCGTTAATTCGAATAGCAATAACGAGGACAAGACAGCCAAGCCTATCTAAGCCAATCCATCCGACTGACTCCGTTTGAATCCAAGATGGCACTTCCACTGCAGTGAATGGGTTGTGACAGTTATGCCCACTCGCATCTCCACTGGGTTGAAAAAACAAACTTTTGGTCGGAAGTACTAACTCCACAGTTTCCTTGGCGTATATTTTAGGCGAAAAAAATCTTAATTCTTTAACACCACAGAGTCCGAAGTCTCCACAAGGGACTGTGCTTCACCATGTGGAACTCAACGACAGAGACTTAAAGGACGCTCAAGCACACACTCTTTCAGCGTCATCATGCTGCCGCGGTGGCTCAGTAGTTATGACACTCGGCTGCTGACCCGAAAGATGCAGGTTCGATCCCAGCTGCGGCGGTCGCATTTCGATGGAGGCGAAATTCTAGAGGCCCATGTACTGTTCGATGTCAGTGCATGTTAAAGAACCCCAGGTGGTTGAAATTTTCGCAGCCCTAAACTAAGGCATAGCCTCAGTCACTTTTGGACGTTAAACCCCATAAACTAAACCAATCTTTAAGCATCGTCGTCTTCAATAGCACAGGCAGTCACTTCTCAGTCATCTGGTCACCCTCAGCAAAGTCATCGTCCTGGTGTGTGCTAGGCGGGTGATGTGGGGAGCGAATTATAGGGCTTGAGACGGGTCACAAGCACTACTTCAGGAGGCACTGTAGTAGACGTGGACTTGGGATGAAGCGGTGCAACTTCGTATGCAATGTCGGCTACCGTGTGCAAAGCATGATAATTATCCATGTAGCGCAGCATAAGTTTTTCGCACAAACCAACAAGTGGGGACTGTCGTGGTGTTTTTGAGACTCTTGGGAGGCAGACAGTCTGCGATGAGCAATCAGGCGGGCAGCGTTGGCTTGGGTGATGGCCTCACGAGCATAACTAGTAATGGAGCTGGCTGCGGGCAGCAGTAAGGTGTCCAAGGGCAGTTATGGGTTTTGTGCAAAGGGAAGATAGAAGGGCAAGTACCCAACAGCATCACGATGAGAAGACCTGCAGGCGAAGGTCACAAATGGTCCCAACCTATGAAAACATACACGTTCCTGTGAGGTGTGTGATGTTTTCTCATTAAAGTCCCAAATATCGCACAAGTCCAAATTAATGTAACAAGGTACCCATGTGGGCTAGTTGTAGTACATCAGACATAACTTCACCAGCGAAAGAACAAGACACCAGGAGAAGAAGAACACAGGATAATGCTGGACTAACAACTGAAGTTTAATCGAGAAACTGAAGTTAATCTAGAAGTCCAAGAGCTGCACTGTTAAGCATGCTAACAAGTTCGTTGCTTGTTTGACTCGGGTCGTTTACAAGATACCCCTGTCATGTGGTAGGGTGTACACGGGCCAAACTGGCAGAAGTGTTAATGACCAGGCACGTGAACATAATACTGAAAAATTTGTCAGATCAAAATACTGTCCCATGTCACTGCAGGAGTTGTAAAGAATGTGTTCCAGGTTTTAACAACATTTCTGTTATCGGAAAAGGGAAAAACAGGAAGGAGAGGGAAATCCTTGAGGCCTTTCATATTAGGCTGCAAGGCAGTGACACATGCGTCAGTGCACCGTCCTTGCATCTCACTAGCAAGGAAGTTAATTTTCTTAGCAGAAGTGTGTGCGTGCAAGATTGATAGGCCTATTATCTGTATTTTGTTGTTTGCCAGTGTTGGAGCGTGTATCCACTCCTCGGTGATCTGCCACTTATGTATCTGTTTGTTTTGTTTGGTGTGTCTGATACGTATGCGTCTTCTGGTGACCTAGGTTGGCCGTTTCTCGATTAAACTTCAGTTGTTAGTCCAGCGTTGTCCTGTGTTCTTCTTCTCCTAGTGTCTCGTTCTTTCGCTGGTGAAGTTATGTCTCCAAATTAATGACGTCTGAAAATGCAGTTCCCTATTGTAGTTGACAAGGCCAAGAAAAATTCTGAGGGCACTAAGTCTGCTTGCATGGAGATGCGAAAGCATGTGATTCCGGGAAAGGAAAGGTTTTTGAGGAAAGAAAAGAGCACAGTAGTAGTTCTGACATCTTGGTGGACACCTCAACTGCACCATAAAGTATGCCACTGAAGGTGCATGTCTGAAAAACCCTTGTCCCAAGCTAGCCTCCAACTTCCCATCTCACATCTCAGTGGCACCTTAAGGGGAAAATGTAGTCGCATAAAGCATGCAATTGAAGGTGTATATTTCATCAGTCCAAATCCCTGTCGCAATCTAGCCTACAACTCGACTTACATTTGCAAGTTATATGCAAACAGAAATGCTGTGACACCACCCAGAATGCTGTACGACAAACGGTTGCTCAAAATCTTGGTGAATGTAATACTGCCACCCCATTGAGTTCAACCAGTGACCCCATCACTGGGATTTCGACACCTGCAATATCTGTTGCTGCTCAAACCAGCCTTATCCGTAGACTGGAAGCAATTTGCTTTGGTCACTCTAAATTTTCGTTATTCTGTGACATCACCTCGCACGCAGGCAGCCCGGGTTCCATTCTTTATACTAATGTCTCAAGACTTTCATGACTAGTGACAGGGGAACAACTTCCGGAGTCAACGTAGGATGCCAAAATAGCCATCTAATGCGTTTGCATTAGCAAGTTACCCTGCCTGCCCCCCCCCCCCCCCCCCCCCTCGCAGCTGCACATTAAAGAGTCTTGAGTGCAGCCCGTTTCATCAGCTGGCAAGAAGAGCTGCAGACACTGACCGTTGACCCAGACGCAGAAGCGCAGGAAGTCCAGGTAGCGCTCTCCCTCCACGGGGTCCCATCCAACATCCGGGTAGCCACGGTCCACGAGCTCCAGGTTGGACTGGAGTCCACACCGAGACATGTAGGCCGCTATCTTCTCCAGGTTGTGCTCTCGCAGGGCCAGGGCCAGCTCCGAGTTCTCCATCAGGGAACTGTAGGCCACGTCCAGGGGCGTTGACCCCCGCAGGGAGGGACGTGCTGCAGCAGATCAACAGACAGCGGGCTGCAATTACAACTGCTGTCGTGGTTGAGAGTGGGAACATGTCACTTAGCTTCACACAGGGCATAAGAAGTGGCAATCTTTATGACCAAGCTATTAAGGGGGGACGAGGGTCTTAAAACTGACCATTTTATTTGTGGCTAGAATCTCATGAAATTTGGCACACAGGTGCATTCTTCTCTTCCGATTCCAAATATGTAATCATAATTGAGCGGGTGGTCTTAGATCTTACAAAGTCTAGAAATGTGACTAGGTAATTTCTTACGCAGCTTTAATGAACTTTCTCATTGCATTTTGTTGCTTTTATTTGCATGAATTTGATAGTCAGGGAGTTCCCATACCCGGTGACATTCTTCGTTTTTCTCTAAATGCATGTCCTCCTGTTATACTATGTCGAGAGCAAAAGGTCGCAGTATTTTACACTGAAACTCATTAAGCTAATTGTAAATTGCTATCTATGTTTGGCCTAAACAAAAAAAGTAAGAATGTCATCGGGTATGCGAATTTGCTCGCTATCAATTCATGCAATTAAAAGCAACAAAATGCAATGAGAAAGTTCATTAAAGCTGCGTAAGAAATTACCTAGTTACGCTCTAGAATTTAAGATAACTTTTGATCTAAGACCACTAGCTCAATTATGACTATATTTTTGAAATCAGAAGAGAAAAACACATCTGTGTGCAAAATTTCATCAAATTCTGGCCACAAATAAAAAGGTCAGTTTTAAGACCCTCGTCCCCCCTTAAAACTAACAATGTTTAACACGCACAGCACGGCCAAACTTTTGTTTCAACTATGCCTGAGATTTGAAGAAAAGAGGCAGATGAAAATATTCTATACTTGCTGCTCGTTTTCTTGTGAACAAGGCACCCGTAACAGTGCCGAAACGTCAATGTTTTTACGCTTTACTTCAATTCACCCTGGCAAGCGTTTGTTTCTTAATGCGCAGAATTTTCCTCACCGAACGGGCTTAACCTTGAACTATGGCACTGAAAAACTGTTTGAATTATACACAGTTTGAATTAATGGCCGCCTTTTTATTGCAGTGGCCGTCGGCAGAGCTACAGCATTAATATGAGTGCAGAAGTTCGAATTAAGCAAAGTTGAATTAACAAGCCTACACTGTAGAACAACACCAATCTGTGACATAAGAAAGATGCAGTGGCACTGCTGTAGCCGGCTGGGCCGACTGGTGTTCAAAAAAAAGGGGTTACGACCGATAGGAATACATGTAAACGTTTTCAAAGCTGTTTTAAGATTACATAGTGAACCTACGCGGTCGTCCTTTCATGAACAAGAACTGAGCACATCCTAGAGCAGAATACAAAAATATGCAGTCATTTCAAAGGAGATGTATCTTTAGAACACCGCAATGCACATGGCAGTCACCTCCTACAGGGCAGGAGCACGACCCTTAGGAACACATGTAAGCAAAAAAACTTTCAGAAATGAATTTTTCTCACTTCCCAGAGTACCCATGCAGGCAGCTGTTGGTTAACAGTTGACGAGTGCTTTCAAGAACAGAGTGGCGATCTATGCAACGTCAGTTCAATGGTATCCTTTTAAAACATGATAAGTGTGTGTTGTGAAGCCAGAAATGCTACCAAAAGTTGTGGCATCCACAGGTATTCCTCCGGTTCACGCAAGCTTCTCGTGGAGTCCGTCAGGTGTGCTACATTTGCTCACTCAGCTGGACAGCCTAGACTGCTCGACATCAAAAGCAGTTCCCAAACGGCATGATAAGTGAAGGAAGGTGACCTTTAGCAGACGACAACACAACCGATAGGCGCAGCTAGTGCTGGTGTAGCGGCGTCATTGTCTGCTACCATGCATAGTTTGTTTATCGCACTATTACGGGGAGATGCACGTTCTGAAATTAACATTTTCATTACTAAAGATACCACAGTGAGATTACCATATAAACGTGTTTAAGGGCCACACTTTTTTTTTCAGATTCGAGGGCCAGTTTTTGGGGTGCCGCCCATACAAACGATGTGCGAAGAAAAAAATTTTTTAAAAGTAAAAACAGAGCAATCTGGGATTGAGCAGCATTTACTCTACGTTGAGTCATCACTTGTGGAGTCTTCCGACTCCGAGCTGGTGCTGTGGTCTGGTGCACGCTCATGCCACAAGAAGTCACGCAGCATGTCAACTGTCAATGTGTAGCTGTTGTTCCACACTTCCATCGCACAGCAGAGCAGCTCTTCTAGTTCGGGAAACTCGCACGGCTTGCCTCGGACAGTGCGCTTTTTGCAGCCTGCGTTCTTCAGAGCATCCCTTTGGTTTCAGCATAGTCGGAAGCACTTCTCGGCCATGTCAAATTTGCTGCCCACTGCACGCTTGCCGTCTTTGGGCAAACCATGTACCATGAGCAAACCAGCCATGTAGCTATTAAGGTGCTAGCCCATCGTGCTAAAACTGCAACGCTCGGCAGCAGCACGCAAAAGCCACAACTACGGTGAACTAACACACTACCACAAAAAACTGGAGCTAGCGATACTGATGCCGATATGGACAGCGGGAGCTCACAGGAGAGGAAAAAGTTGACGATGATGATGATGAATCGCGGCCTCGGGCGTCATCCGTGGGCGACACCTGGAAGCTCCTGTGCACGTGCGTGGCCCCCGTGATTAAACGCACAGTTGCTCTCTACCGGAGCTGATCGCGGAGGCCAGGGCTATGCATTTCGAAGGCTATCCCAGCGTGGAACAAGGAAAGTTTGGGTGTGGCCCTTACATGGATCTTTTCTTCTATTATTTCCTTCTGAAAAACAGGGTGTGGCCCATACATAGGTGCTGCCCTTACACGCGTTTATACGGTATTTTGACAGTAGCACCGCCCTCATTCGTAATAAGCAAAGATTTCTTATAAATGTGGCAGTTATAAGCGAACCCGACTGTACATGTACAGATTGTAACACCCAGCTTGCGGATGTCGAAGCTGGCTGGGGCTAACTTCCCAGTATCTTCCAGTACCCCTCATGTTCGTAAACAATTCTGGGTCTATACTAAGACAGCCGCTTTAAAGAGCTCCAAGAGGCTTTGAATCCTGTTTCAAAATGCATAATGAAGCCTCTCTGCAAGAAATGCTAGAGTGAATTGTTCTCTGAAACTTGCTTAATTTGAACTTCTGGTTTATTCGAACTGAAGGCTCGGTCCCTTCAACACTGAGTATACCACAAAGGCTCCCCTTAATTCAAACGGCATGCTGCTGTCATAAATTTCACACTGTCAAGAGTCAAGTGCAATTCATTCCCATGGTGCACGAAATGTTTTGCACTCACAGAGGAGGATGTTGCTGTTCTCAAGCAAGAAGTCGAGGTGGTCGAACATGGCCTTCTGGTTCTGGCGGCTCGTGCGGCAGAAGTAGCACAAGAAGCGACAGCAGGACACCACCATCTCATGCGACGTGTCCTAAAGAGGGAGAGACAGATCACTTCACTCACTTATGCCGGGTTTTATGCTGCATAAGCAACTGAGGACATCACGTGCCAAACAGGGGGATAAACGGAATGTGTGTTTTGCAGGCAATAAAAGGTTAAACATTTGATAATGTCATCACTCGTTCATAAGTTCGCTTTTTTCAAGGACCTTTCAAAGATAATGCCAATGGACTGGCTGTCTTGCCCACACATTCCTTTGATATGGTTTTACCTGCCCCTCCCCTGAGGTGATCACAAAATGAACAAGGGAGGGGAAAACCTCAGGTGGCTTGAGCCAACGTTTTGACAAGGGGACTTGTCTTCGTCTGGGCGACGACGAAGACAAGACGAAGACAGACGAAGACAAGACCCCTTGTCGAAACGTTGGCTCAAGCCACCTGAGGTTTTCCCCTCCCTTGTTCATTTTGTGATCGCCAAGGACCATCTACCACACCCTCTCTCTACCATGGCCTTCCCTAAGGTGTTTGGTTTGTTTTCTTGTCTTTTGTGTGCTGCCTTTTTGACTGATTTCTTGTCTTTCATCGCATGTTCTGCCAAGCAAAAAATAAATATTAGTTGTCAGCGCTTGTATGTCGCCATTGTGTCTCCCGTTACTTTCACATTGCACATATTTTGTAGTGCTTCACAAAACAGCCCAGGCTGCTACCCAGTGATCCTCGACTACAAGGTTGAGCCTTGGGTGCACAGCTCAGCAGTTTGAGAAATGATCCACACGAAACTCATACAGCGATTCTGTTACTGTGGTCTCAAAGGCTACATAAGAGTGACTGCTATTTATGGTATGGTATATGGTATATAGGGTTCAGCATCCCAAAGCCACTCAGGCTATGAGGGACGCCATAGTGAAGGGCTCCGGAAATTTCGACCATCTGGGGTTCTCTAACATGCACTGGCATCGCACAGCACATGGGTCTCAGGAATTTCGCCTCCATAAAAATTCAACCGCCGCGGCCGGGATCGAACCTGCGTCTTTCGGGTCAGCAGCCGAGTGCCGTAACCACTGAGACACCGCAGCGGCCTTGCTATTTATTACTTGAAAGCATCAATGCAAGAAATGATACTGCAGATTAAGTGCAGTACCAGGGGTGCATTAAAGGTGCACATTAAGGGTGCATTAAAGTGAATTAACTGTGAATTAATTGCAAACAAATTGTGAATTAAGGTGAAATAAAATAATTAATTGTGGATGAAGTGGGTAATAAAGGCAGCAATTAAAAACAAAAAAGCAACTTGAAATGAGGAGGCGTCATTGCGTTTGCATTACTCCAAAGCGGGTTACTGCAGGGATATCGAATTTTCAATGTATTGCGTAGAAGTCAAAGCCTGCACGTTTTCTGCTTACTACCAATCACATACACAACTCACAGTTCCAAAGTATTTTCCCGGAATACATCGTTAACGCAAGCTCATTCATTTTGAGCGGAATTATTAAGTTCAACCGCACTCAAACTAAAAACGCGCCAACAAACCCCCAAAACCCACGCTCAAGACATGTTCTGCCCTGGCCTTATGCCTACCGTGGGCCTGCTAAAGGCAGCAGCGCCTCCTCGTTTGTTTGCAAACATGCAGGAGGTCTGTATATATATCCCTTCCAGTAATGCCTCGCTCTGCGAGACAAGAGTATATATAAACAAAAGACTAAAAGCCAAAAGAAACACGGCATAAAAAACATAACAGACAATGAAGACCAAAGTCTACAGCAAAGAGCGAAACAAAAGGCATGAAAAGAAATACAATACGGGTTCGAGACAGGTGTACAAGACAGTACTCCTAAAATCTAGTCTCATGAAAGTAAGGATAGTACTTTCTCTGACAGTGAAAGTTAAATCTTGCTTGTGCACTGACTGTTCATCTGCAGCTTCAATCATCCCACGTTTAGCACATTCTTCCATTTCCCTATCACTGTACTTCTTGTAATTCTGAACTCAGGCTCTTCACCAGACCTTGCTTTCTATTATTTGTTATGTTTTATTTTTGTTTTTTGCTGTGTTTCTTGTTGGCTTTTAGTCTTCATCATCATCAGCGCCAGCAGCAGCAGTAGCCTGACTACGCCCACTGCAGGGCAAAGGCCTCCCTCCCATGTCTCTCCAATTGACCCTGTCCCTCGCCAGTTGCGGCCACCGTATTCCTGCAAACTTCTTAATCTCATCCACCCACCTAACTTTCTGCCGCCCCCTGCTACGCTTGCATTCTCTTGGAATCCCCTCCGTTACCCTCAAGGACCAGCGGTTATCTTGCCTTCGCATTACATGCCCTGCCCAAGCCCACTTCTTCCTCTTGATTTCAACTAGGATGTCATTAACCCGCATTTGTTCCCTCACCCACTCCGCCTGCTTTCGATCTCTTAACGTTACACCTATCATTTTCCTTTCCATAGCTCGCTGCGTTGTTCTTAACTTAAGCTGAACCCTCTTTGTTAGCCTCCACGTTTCTGCCCCATAGGTGAGTACCGGTAGGATACAGCTGTTGTATACTTTTCTCTTGAGGGATATTGGTAAACTGCCATTCGTGATCTGAGAGAACCTGCCATATGCGCTCCACCCCATTCTTATTCTTCTAGTCATTTCCCTCTCATGATCAGGATCAGCGGTCACTACCTGCCCTAAGTAGACATGTTCTCTTACTACTTCTAGTCATATTCTCTAACTACTTCCAGCACCTCGCCACCAATGAACAAATCAATTTAGTCTTGTAGCCCTGAAAAAGTTCCATTCACTGATGGCTCATGCATCCAGCCACTTGTTACAAAGTTGTGGGCCTCCAGTGCCTCCAGTGACTTCATTTGGATACGAGTGGTGAAGCATCCACACATAATCACAAGCCTATGCCCTGGATGCAGTTGCTTGTTTCAGTTCAGTTTCAGTTTATTTCCCACAACAACTTTCAGTACAGGGCATGTACGAGGTGTGGCGAGGGTGATGAGATAAAAGCTGCGTCAAGGGCAGCTTGACTGGCCCCTCATGCGAGTTCTCCCGCAATGCCCACAGCGTGAAAGGGTCCGTCCCGATTGTTTCTGTCCTCTCCTCATAAAGTCGTCCATCGCATTCGGAGAGCGCCGCTGCATAGCCTCCAGGAACTGAAGCCATTCTTTTTAAAAACAGTTAGGCTACTTGCAGCGTGTCACTTACGAGCAGTTATCGCGTTCATGCGTGCATCGGCGCAGCATGTTACCACAGCGGCTGTGGCGACTGTAACGGGTGTCTGCAAAGGAGTACTAACAAGATGGCTGCTTACAATGGGCCGTGCTGCTGGACTTTGCGCATGCTCCCTAAAGCTAACACTTCTCGTCCTTCTGTAGCCCCCCTCCCTCGCTCTTCAAACAGAGAAATATGCCTTCCATTTTATAGCAGGCAATAAAAGATCTGCCTCAGCTGAACCATGAGAGACTACGCAATATCATTCTGCATTGAAGTGCGTCCTTCAATACCACTAATTACTGCTAGAGCTGCATGCACTAATCATGAAGTTCTTTAAATTCAGAGGAACTGTTATATAGCTGAAAAACTTGCACACCAAACCTATGAAAAAGCATGGCTCCTAGCTTAACTCTTTCCCTACCATGGGGAAAATGACCATTTTCTGAAGGTTTCAGTACATTTTTTTTCTGTAAAAACCATTGCATACAATATTGATTGCAATACCCAAAAACAGAGCTGAATAAAGCTGCTTTCTATTAATATACGTTTAAACAACAAATTCCATGTTGCAAAAAAAAAATTTTATTTGCTAAAAACGAGATTTTAGAAAAAAATTCAACAAAACTTGCAAAAACACGCTTGTATTTAAAAAGAAAAAATGTTAAAAATTTTTTCAAATATGCAAAATGTTTGTTACTCTATCGACCACTGACTGCAAAAAAAATCATTTCTATCTTGAATAGTATTGTTGCTACAAAACAATAACTGGAAACCCTATAGTTGTGCATCGGAGTGCGGCCGCCTGTGTTTCAGGCTGGTTTTCATCATCACCGATGTGAATACTGAATCATCTTCAGCACCTTGCAACATTTTCAGGCTCGTTGTTGCACAGGCCGTTGATTAAATCACTCACAGACGAAACAGTCGTGAGATTTGCTATGTCTTAGAGCGCGTGCCGTGTATGTGAAGGCTGCCAAGCGACTTTGATGGTACCGCATCCTCGGAGTGCATTAAAAAAATGCCGTTTTGTAGCTTAAAAAAAACTATATCAGAAACAAAACTTCGGTTCTCCGGCTACAAGCCCGATGCGCATCGTGCCTGTAAGCAACGCGGAAGGCTCCGAAGTCGAGCGGCGAAGGTGTCATCTGCAGGGAACATGGCGAGCAATGAGCGCAGGTCCACGTCTTCATTTCTTCGCAGCGCGTTAGAAAGTGCCCCCTCGCGGGACAAAAGAAAACTACATCAGAAACAAAACTTTGGTTCCTGGCCTACAAACTACATGTGCAGCGTGGTCATTGGCAATGCAGAAGGTTCTGAAATCGGGGCATGAAATGATCGTTAGCGGGCTAACAATGCTCAATGGGCGCGGTAGGGAAAGAGTTAAAGTGTACAGGAGCACCAAGCCCCACGGCCATTTTTGTAGTTGGCCACACTGTCAGCGAGATTTTCAGGAATGGATTTCACAAGACTGATAGTTTATTTGGTGCAAAAATCTGACAGAGTGGAATGTTATCTATGCATTGCAGCCATACCCGCGCATAGCATCGGCTGTCACTCATCAGCGCTCAGTAAAAGTGATATGCTGGTAGATGCGATGTGCTGTATACGCAGAAATAACGATAATTAGTCCACCATGGAAGTGCATGTTGCAACATTCTCTTTCATTAGTTGATTCACAGCAAACATCATGCAGCAACTAAGGCTAGGCCTGCACGGACAACTGGTGCACAGCACCACCCATTTCAACAGCAAAAAGTTTGGATCAAGTTGGCGCAATTTTCCCACTTTTTATCACGATGGCACAACTTATCTGGTTTGGTGCAGTCTGGCACATTTGGCACAAGGATGGTGTCACTTCTCAGCGTTTTCTGTTCTCGCTATACAGCAGAATGTTGAGCCAGAGCAATGATTTATATCACACTGAGTTGCTGACACGTCTTCGACGCTGCCCTACCTTGTCGGCGGATGTGGCCTCAGGCGCGGATGGCGAGGCTGGTGAAGACGCTGCCGCGGGCGCCTGTCCCGAGGACTGCGTCTGAGCCCGCTTGCCCAGTGTGTTGATCATGACGTCCATGACATTCTCGTTGACACGCAGCACGCGGATGAGGTCCGGGTGTTGAAAAAAGATACGGTTGTTCACCAGGGCCCTGCACAAGGACACATGCTGGGCACTCACTCACCAATACGACTTTTTTTCTCTTGCACAGATACAATCAATTACAGACTCTTTCGCAGCTTCCAGATGTCACAGTGAAGTATACATGAAGAGTTAAATCAGTCCCATTACTTTAATGAAGGAAGTGCTCACTCGGCTAATGACCTTCACGAGCACTGTGGTGGCGCAGTGGTTACGGCACTCGGCTACTGACCCGAAAGTCGCGGGTTCGATCCCAACTGTGGCAGTCACATCTTGATGGAGGCGAAATGCTAGAGACACGTGTACTGTGTGATGTCAGTGCACGTTAAAGGAACACCGAGAAGAAACTGAAGTTGGCTTGTATTGATAGAATACCAGCTCCTAAACGCAAAAACTCCCCTCTCAATGAAAACAAAGCTATTGTAAGGTAGAAAAGAGCAAGAAATAAAATACAGGTATCACCGCCACAGTCCAATCTCACAAGTGACGATGAAGTAGGAGAAAAAACATCACATATCTCAGAGGTTGACAAAGGTGCATGAAGGTTACATGTTTAATCGATATTGAAGTACATTTTTGTTTTGAAGCCGCTGGTGCACTGTTATCACACGAGGAAGACGGGTAAAAGGCAACCTGAATGTTGGAAGTCAAAAGAAAACCTGCAATTGATAACGCAACAGGCAGCCAGCTGAGTTTTGGTGCGTTGTGGGGTGCTTTCTGGCTATGCGTTCTGTGTGCCTGCATGGTCTCGTTATGTCCCTCGATTTACAAGGGCGGAGCAGCAGAGGACCTCCAAGTCCTTTTCTAATACCCCTGCCAAGCGGGTGAGTTAGGTGCACTTACAAGAGTGTCACTCGCTATAAGTACACTTTGTCAAACCTAAACGTCGCAAGTGCAGTGTCACTCTCAGAAGAGTGCACTCAGGTTGGAGTGCGTTTACGGAATAACACTCTGAGGGCCGAGTGTGTAACCTCGACAGCAGCGACTTTCAAGGTATATAGTATGCACTGTGCGTAAGAAGTACTCAGAAGTTGATTTTAATTTCTGTGACACTGCTTTTAAAAATATTTCTTTGTTATGGCTACAGGCGAAGCAACACAACAAAGAAACACGATCAGATGTAACTGCGCTCCACTCCACTATCTTTTTTGTTGTCAAAATTCTGGATAGTCTTGGTTAGTCTTGGCTCTCCTTGTATTTCTATTTTTTTTTATAGTTAGAGACTGTTTAAGTTTGTTTCATTTGGCTATCACGTCAAACAATCAAATTCTAAGTTTTTTTTTTTTTAGTTTTCGTCGACCTCTTCCAAAATTTATTTCATTTCGTGTTGCCGTTTTTTTTACTATGAGTACACTTTGCCTTCCCGTTTAGCACTGCGTAGCCTAAAGTGTCACTCGGGATGCCGAAGCACACTCCTTGTAAGCGCACTTAACTTGTGCGCTTGACAGGGCTATAAGTGCTCCTCGGACGAAGTTCGTGCGACAGCATGCGGCAAAGAAAAAGAGCTGTGTATCACCAATGTTCCACGTACCTCTACATTAGCAAATGCACCGCTCGGCGTGTTCACATCGCCAACGTACCATGACACTGGGCTGCATAACCATCCCTATGAGGACTATTATTACAGAATTTAAATATGCCTGCACATACCAGTCGCGACTGTGGCTTGGCGGTGACAGCGACACTGCCAACTCTTCGGCACTAGAACTTTTTTGCTAGACACGCTGCCTCAGCCCTCAAAAGCATCGCACGCTGTATAGGGTTGAACCTGGTAAAAGCAGGCCGCAGTTCTTTGCGAGAACAAGATCCATCATAATGTTGGTGCAAACGTAAACATTGAGAAATGCTGAGAGGTAACTAGCACAAAAGAATATCTCTCGAGTAATGCGAGAAGGAAACACTCTTGCAAGCCCATTTTTGCACAGACAGTCTTCAGGAGGCTGTCTATTTTGCATATTTCTTGGCAGCCATTTTTATGTCAGCCACGTTCATTTTACAGTGAAAGCTGTGGTAGCTCTGTACAAGCACAGCGTAAGAATATTTTAGTTGCCGACACTGACTGCCCACTGCGGCAGAGAACGCACACAGATCATGTTCGCCCTCTAGTACTTGCATCGACCACAGCGACGCAAGGGCATTACCGAGCAGTGAGCATTAAGGCTCCTCTTAATGCTCCTCTTAATAGAGGCTCCTCTTAATACAGCCTCCTCTGCAGAGGAGCCTTAGTGGCCATTAGAGTCACTGTGGCCATTCGCCGTGCCCAGCTTTCGGCGCCATTTCAGGCTGTGCATGTCGGTGTTTTGCGCTGCCAACATTACAAGATGTGGACATCAGGCCCTCAGCTTTCACGTCGTGGTAGACACCGTGCAGAAACAAAGTTTGATAGAACTAGCTTTTTATGTCACTGTTTGGTACCAGCCGCAGTGATCATTTGTGCAAACACATGTGGGGGCTCGGGCCGATGCCGTGAACCATCGTCGCAGCCTATGTACTGTCGAGGGCAAAAGTAACAGACCCCCCCTTCAAGTTCTAGCCCTTGCTACTTTGAACGATGGCACCACCTGACAAAGCACTTCTAGTGTTGAGACTGGCGCAGTAGGCCCATTTCAGCACCAGAAGTGTTTTTTCAGGTGGTGCTCTTATGCAGAGTGGCACACGTCAGAACCTGAAGGGGGAGGGGTCGGTAACTTTTGCCCCCAATGGTATACACGGTGGCTGTGACGTGTTGGTTGTTGCTGTGGCACACCCGAGGAGTCCAGCCAGGTCCAGAAGCCGACTAGACGCGATTATGGGTAAGAAGTGCTTCGTACCCAACTGCGGATCAGGCTACCAGAGTTGTCCGGACCAAGTGTCACTTTTTAAAGCTCTGTCGGAGCCTGCTCGCCCGGAACTTTGGTGCCAGGAAGTCCCCAGAGCAGACATGATATTGCAACAGAGTCACCACGTCTGCGAGAAGCACTTTCCTGAGCGTATGATATATAATCGCACCACCCCGAGTTCAATGGCAAGGTACTTTTGAATGCACCCAAGAAACAGGTGCTGTCGGCAGATGCTGTGCTCAGTTATTTTTCCTGGATGTCCCAGATATCTGACAAAACAGGCAAGCTCAAGAAAGCCTTCAGAAAAACAAAAGTCTGCAGCCATGTGTGCCAAGCAGGAAAGCAAGCGGTCAGGGATGGCCTGTGAAAAGCAAAAAGACGTCGCTCCATCATGGGGCCCTCAAAAGAAACTACGCACAGGTGACTGGAGTACATATCATGCGTGTCAGCTGACCAAGGACCATGCCCTTCTTCCACGATGAAACTTGGAGGCACCTCCTCATTTCAGTGCAAGCTCCGTCTTCATCAGCATTCGTGGTGCCAAGGTTTGTTCTCCTGTGCACTGGTCTTGTCCACCTTCTATGGCCGTTTACAAACATCCCTCAAGAGAAAAGAATCATGTTTAGGGGACGCGCAAGTATTTTACCTTTGCGCATGCATGCCTATCTTTCCTTGAGGGAGACAACAGCTCAGCATCATCAGTGTCGGCTTAAAGGCTGAGCTTGGCAGGAGGAATGCCAGGGGAATTTCCACTAACCATTTTTGCATCGCATAGCTAAAAGTGCACTGCACTAGCCATTAAGACGTCCCAAATGCACACCTCGTTTCCTTTTGGCCCTTGTATAGTGGCGGAGGTGTTCCACAACACAGCACAAGAGTGTGGGTTCTATTCCTGGCTGCGGAAGCAACATTTCTGATTTAGGCGAAAAGCGGAAACGCCCTTGAGGTTTCTCTGCACAGCGGGCATCATGTCACAGTGGTGGCGTATTACACTGCTAAAGCAATGTCTGAATGTATGCGTAGGCTCTTTGGCCCAAATGTTGGAGCATGCACGCTGCGGCTGACCTTTTATGATTAAGAGTAATATAGTTAACTGTGCTCTCACCATTTGTGCAGATGAACGAAAAAAACTTTGCAGTGCAATGCATTTCGATAACGATCTCAGAAGGATCGCGGGGCAGCATCCTCGCTGCTGTTCCACCCATCCATGCAGTCCCGGCAGTAAAACACGAAGTCACCAAAATAATTTGATGTTGACAGTAGTTTCAACCCTTTTGTACCTCACCGCACTGAGCAGAGCGTACTTACAAGCCACGGCACTGAATGATCGAGCAACACCTGCATTACAGCCGCCACAGCTTGGTGACTAGACAAGCCCTCTTCGTGTGGATGCATCTGTCTGTGTTCTGGAGAAGCGCGAGGAGCAGCGAACAAGATCTGGTCGCGCCGCCGGGCACAGCGTCAGCACCTGAGTGTAGTCCTACACTGTGGTACAAGCCATTTAGCAGAAGCAAATTAGGGGTCACAGCAGGAGCCATGTAATGTGTCAGGTGGACACCACCATCGCATGCCTCAAAGCGCGAGTGAGGTGTCCACTGACCCATAGAGCCAGTTATGCACCTTTCCTTGTGGAGGGGGAACAGTTAGCAGGTGGAAAAATGCAGAGAGGGGGGGGCAGCACAAAAGTGGAAAGAGGAAAATAAACAACACCTGCCATGGAAGCTTCACATAGACACCAGTGCTGCCTTACTGTTTCCCAATGCTGTCGCATTAAAAATTACGGGGCACTTGAATACGGTTATGTGGTGACAATGCATTAGCATCCGGTCTTCTTGCTTCAGGAGACAGTTGCCAGCTTAGAGCCTTATTGAGCACAAGCTGCTGGGCATTGGCTGATTGGCCCTTCACCTTCCACAGTAGCCACCCTCTGGGTTCTTACCATGGCGGCCATCTTCCGGCCTCTCCTTCCCCACCAGTTCAAGTGGAGAGGGTGATGTCACTCTCTCCACTTTGCCACCTGTCAGAAGTGGCAGGGCATGCAATGCAAAGGCAAGATGACCAATGGTCAGTTAAAGGATTCCAAGAGATGGCAAGCATAAGAGGCGGAAGGTTAAATGGGCAGATGAGATTAAGAAGTTTGCGGGAATAGGGTGGCTGCAGCTGGCAGGGTTAATTGGAGAAACATGGGAGAGGTCTTTGCCCTGCAGTGGGTGTAGTCAGGCTGATGATGATGATGAGGCAACTGGTTGACAGGTGTCAGCTGGCAGGTGGTGTACACAACGCTACCACATCGGATGTCGCTTTCTCCTTCATGGTGAGGCTAGCTCTAATGCTAGCGCATTAACAAAGTCAATGAGAACAGGAGCATAAAAATACGACAATGCTGCACCGTTCACAAAAAGGGGAAGGGGCGTACGCACCACAGACTCTTGCGCATGACCTCCTCCTCGAGGGGCGACATCTGGACGGGCAGCAGGGCCCGCACGCGGCCCAGGTGGCTCAGGACACTGATGATGTCCGCCTGGCTGCGGTGGCTGATGACGTACGTGTTCTCCAGGGCGTTCATCAGCTCCCCGCACGAGCTGTAGATGCGCAGCAGCAGCCGGAACATCTGCCGCACCACCTCGCGGTCCTCAATCTCCGACTGCTCGGCCCACTTGACCACCGTCTGGACCACCTTGCGCGTGAGGATCTCTGCGCACAGCAGCAGGATCCCTCCGGTCTACCTCACACGGCCCATCTCATTTTGCTAACTTGAACACCACATTAAATCAATCTACTCATTTATACCTGTCGATACCAGTTTCGATACCTGGCGATAATTTTAATTTACCGGGAGGTGCTCAATATCCTTTAACAGGGCTAAAATATGGAATACCGTACCGCGTTACATGAAATACACGTCCAACTTTGTTTCTAAACTAAAATGGCAATATCTCAATAAGCAATCTGATGCACCAAGCTAAACACGTGTTGTTGTTCATAGCAATGCTCCATATAGTGATTGTTTAACTCTGACAATGTTTGTAATGGATCCATCACTAGCCATAGCGGCTAAGGATCCAGATGACTACACAGCAATTTCTGTATCGATTTTTACGTGAATAAACGTTCTGATTCTGATTTGGTGCCTGCATCATCAATAGGCATTACAGAGGGGAGGGGGGTCACTTTCATGTTAACAAAAGATGAAATCATGCACTTAACACATGAAAAAAAAATTCCTTTGGTCAAACATTAATATGTGGCAGGAAAGCCTTATATTCATCGATTTATCTGACAAAAAACGAACAATGGAGTATGTCAATTTTAAAAGGAAGTTTTAAATTGTGGTCCCTTCTCTTTGAAGCATAAAACAATAGCTTTGAATGTTTTTATCTGTCTGTATCAGTGTCGGAACAAAGTATTGTGCCAAAATTTCACTCTGAGATTTCTTCAAGTTTTACAGCCCAGGCACTGAAGTTTGCTTTTGTTTTCTGGCATTCTAAGTGTCCTGTCATAATTTCTAAGAACAGAACAGACTGCCCAATTCTGAACCTTTTCCAGTTTTTCTACAAGCTCTTGCATGTATGGGTTCCAACAGACACAAGTGAACTGTGCAGACACGGTTGAAATGCAATACTTCTTTGCAGCGTTTGGGAAAATGGCTGAAATTTCTTCTGAAGAAATCAAGACACCAGCAGCTTTCTTCACAATGTAAACATGCTTTGACCACCTCAGATCAGCAGTAAGATAAGCATCTAAGTACGTAAGATTCTGTGCTTTGTTCAGGGCCACCTGGTTCACAGTGTGTGCGTAGGACAGGCGACAGCGATTCATCGTAAAGGTGACGTGTACACATTGTTTACCAGTTAACCCTTTCTGGTCAGACGCAGACTCCCTTCTGCTCTGGTCAGCATTCTTTTGGTCCTCCCAGCTCCTCATAAGGAAAGGGAGTGCCATGTCATAATTTGGTTACAAACATTATTTACAGCATTTTTTCTGCTTCACTATGGCTTCACAGGGAGTTCTTCAGAGCGTGGTATTTCTTGAAGCCCTCTCCTAGGCGGAGGCCAGGCTTCTTCCTGTGTAACTTGCAGTAGAATACCCTCTCGTTTCTGCCGCCCTCCATCTTTCTGTCATTGCAGACAACACCTAACATTCTTCATCACTGAAGTCATCTTCACTTTCTACAAAATCATTTCACAGCTTTCCGTAAAACATGACTGCCACATTGGATGCCATGCCGCAATGTTTTCGTGCCGTTTCAGGGCTTCCAAAGCTACATGATCAAAACATATTTCTAGTAAAAAAAGAAATAGCTAATCGGCAGGCTACAATCATCCCCATCAGATGCCACGCCCTTTGACTACAGAAATGGCAGGCAAAATGTAACTTTTCCTGTGTCATTGAAGCAATATTATAAACAATGAGTGAAGCCAGCGTTTTTTCTTTCCATGTATTTTTGTGTGTTTGTATGTGTTTGTAAAAGAGGCTTGGTGCTCTGAATATTGTTGCTCTATGTACCCATTTATTTCTTTCTAATTTCATGAGCTTTTATATGTATGTAATTAATTTTAGTTATGCCTGCAATTTTCTGCTTTGAAACTAAATTGCATGGATCCCAACTAGCTTTTAGCTAGGGATCCAGATGTTTTCACAAGCATGCCTTGTATGAATGTTGAGAAATAAAATTGAATCAATCATTCAATCAATTGTTCACACTATAGTCATATACAACTTAAGTCTGCAGTGAAGATCCGCCCACATTCAGCCTGCGTGCACAGAATTCCTCCCCGACGAAAGAGTAGTCGGCTGGTTTAACGTTTCTTGTTACGTAAACAAGACCTTATCACAAGAAAAAGAATTACGAGCTCTAGAATTTTGATACATGGTTTGTTTGATGAAGCTGATTTCATTTACAGTTGCGACTGGCCAGCAGAGCAATGCAGTACGCTGCGGACCACGGCCCAGTGTTAGCAGCTGCTGTTTTTTTAAGTTGTATTTTACTATAAAAGGGGTGAGACTCAGCTGACCTTCGGGCAGTGTGATGCGCTCCTTGTCCTCCTTGCCGGGCTCCTCGGCCGACTTGACCAGGTTGACGAGGGACATGAGCTTCTGGCGCAGGCTGCTGGTGCTCTCCCCCTCGCCCTCGGCCGACTCCTCCTCGGCCGAGCAGGCCGCCTTGAGCCGCCCCACCAGGTCGTCGTGCATGCCGCTCAGCAGCTCCCGCAGGCTCTCGCCACACGGGCACTGGTCGCTGTTCTCCTCCTCGAGGTTCTTGAAGCCCAGGATGGCACGCATCTGCACCATTCATTCATTCATTCATTCATTCATTCATTCATTCATTCATTCATTCATTCATTCACTTCACTGCCTTCTTCCATCATCATCATTCATCATTATCAGCCTGACTACACCCACTGCAGGGCCTCTCCCATGTCTCTCCAACTGACCCTGTCCTTCTTTGCCAGTTGCGGACACTGTATCCCCGCAAACTTCTTAATCTCATCAGCCCACCTATCTTTCTGCCACCCCCTGCAACACCTGCCTTCTCTTGGAATCCACTCCGTTACCCTTAAGGACCAGCGGTTATCCTGCCTTCGCATTACATGCCCTGCCCAAGCCCACTTCTTCCTCTTGATTTCAACTAGGATGTCATTAACCCGCGTTTGTTCCCTCACCCACTCTGCCCTCTTCCTATCTCTTAACGTTACACCTATCATTTTTCTTTCCATATACTCGCTGCGTTGTCCTTAACTTAAGCTGAACCCTCTTTGTTAGCCTCCACACTTCTGCCTCATAGGTGAGTACCGGTAAGAAACAGCTGTTGTACACTTTTACCTTGAGGGATATTTGTAAACTGCCATTCATGATCTGACAGAGCCTGCCATATGCTCTTTACTCGGTTCTTATTCCTCTAGTTATTTCCCTCTCATGATCTGGATCAGCTATCACTACCTACCCTAAATAGGCATATTCTCTTACTACTTCCAGCACCTGGCTACCAACTGCGAACTGCTGTTCCCTTGCCAGGCTGTTGAACATTACTATGGTTTTCTGCATGTTAATTTTTAGCCCCACCGTTCTGCTCTGTCTGTCTAACTGATTGATCATGCTTTGCAGTTCTTGTCCTGAGTGGCTTAGCAAGGCAATGTCATCAGCGAATCGCAAATTACTCGGGTATTCTCCATTAACTCTTATCCCCAACTGTTCCCATTTCAGGCCTCGGAATACCTCCTGTAAACAGGCAGTGAATAGCATAGGCGAGATCGTGTCTCCATGTCTGACACCTTTCCTCACTCACTCACTTCACTGCCTTCTTCCATGACTGGTAACGGAAAAAGAAAAGATTAGCACATACACAGCAAAAGAAAGCCACATTTACACTGGCTCACCTCTCTGACTTTGCTGCCACTGAAGTATGCAAGCTATCTGTCAGTGATGGAGGTGGGCAGGTTCAGTCATCATTTTCATTATCATCATTCATTCATCATTTCAGAAAAAAAAAGAATAAAAAACCCAATTACTGTTGCAAAAAAGTACCCTTCTTCAAAGCAATTCTCAGTGTGCAATGACTATATCAAGGTTCATAAGTAATATATTAGATGGCGACTGCAATAATAAATTTTGTGAAACAGAAACATCCAGCTAATTTTACATCAACAAGAAAAACTGGAAGAACGCAAGGTTTGTTCCCTGGCAGCGGGTGCTAGATTAGCCAGCAGGCAGGGTGCTGCTACATTTCTGCGCTGATTCCACTTGGTTAATTAGAAATGCTTGCTTGGAAGCTTCTTTTTATTCTACCAATTACTAGAGCAAAACTTCTACTCTAAAATCACTTCACAACGTTCTCACCAGACTTTATAACTCACTGTTACCGCATAGCAACACTCCTTGAACTATAAACTTGTTGGGGAGGAGGAATAACCGCAAACTTGACAGGACTGAAGATCGAGAAGAGGACAGGACGAGCGGTTCTCGATCTTCAGTCCTGTCAAGTTTGCGGTTATTCCTCCTCCCCAACATGTCTGACCAACTGGCCCAAAGCTTCCCCTTGTATAAACTTGTTGAACCCTCCACTCTAAACCTGTTGACACCTCCCGTTCTCAAAGCATTTTGAAACCTCAGACATTGCTACTATCAAAGGAAAACTGCAAAATGATGGCAGACATAGATGATAGTCCAACACAGTGCTGATGGAAAAATTGTAGGCGTTTTTTGCACACAACATGGGATTGCAGCCACTTTTATGCGACTGATTCATCGAGACAGCCTGGAATGACTTGGGGCCAGCGTGCACTGCAATATACCTTCATAACATTGCAAAACAGACAGTACCCAGTCATACCGTGAGCCTAATAAAAGCATCTGAATTTATGCACCCAACAACGTGCCAATACAACCACAGGAAAAAAATCAGAACATGTAACCTCATTATTTCATGCTGACATTTTTTGCGTGCGTTTGTGTGGTTAGATAGTGAACACATTCTCATTCTAAACATAACATAATGTGTTTCTATGTGTTTTCCAGCTGTGAGTCTGTCTAACTGTATTCTTCTATTTACAAAGATGCAAGAGTCATCAAAATGGCACACCCTTACAAAGGGCCATATCAAGTCAACATAGGAATGGCACAGTAAGCTAAATGGTGCCAACAGACTAGTAATGAAAGCCAAAGAACCTCTATTCAGTAACACAAGCCATACACAGTAAAGTGAGGCCAACACTCTAGGTTTCTGAGCTTTTGCTTCCTTTTTCTTTCGGTGTGTTTGTGTGTGGTGATGACATATATACACGGGTATACGGGTCTAACTTTTTTGTTCGCAGTTCTGGCAGCTTTTGGCCCTCACCAGAAAGCAGAATTCTACAGCTCAGATTTTAACCTATGGTCTCATGAAACTATTTTACTGACCCATACAGTTTGACGCTATATTTGACGTCTCTTACCTGCATACATACCGTCGAACCCCGTTACAACGAACGTCGCTTCAACGAAATTTTTGCCATGCGACGCTGGGTTTAAAAATCTATCTCACAATAAAACGAGCACATCGCCGCCCATCTGTGTACTTCCGTAGGTCCACGCTGCTTTGTTTCACTAAACTTTCACTGGAACCACTCATTCAAACGCACATAAAGACCGCCATTGCTTGGTGGTGATGACAATTGGGCTGGCTGACTTGCGACAAGGAGAGGGTGCAAGTCCCCGTTTTCTTCCAAGCCAGAGCCGCAACCAATCCGTCGCCAAAGAACGCAGCAGCCTGTCAACACATTCCTTCCTCCATGTGGCAACAGCAATTTCTCGGCTAGTTTGCAGCGTACATCGGTCACATATGCATTAAAAGAATAAATGTATACTAATGTTCGAAGCAGCAGCCTGAGGATCACTTACTGAACAGCCTAAATTAGCACTCAAAAATGTGTTTTCGACTCGTGGAGGAAAAGCACCGTGATTGAGTGGAAAAGCAATTGGTTGTTGAGAAACATTTGCAGTCATTTAGCCACTTTGCACATTACATCCCAGAAATGAAGATATAACTATGAAATTCTTTCCATTCATATTGCCATTTTGCATCATAATTCAATAGTTTTAAGCCACAAAAAACAGAGGTGACAGGACGAAGCGCCTTCGTCCTGTCACCTACCTATATATGTCTTGCCTGTTTTTTGCGCTTTAAAACTATTTAATTATGAACCGAAACCAACTAGCCCAGCAGCATGTGCTTGCCATTTTGCAATCACGTTATGGTCAGAAACCCGTGCATTAATTACACCTGCATTGATTGACTAAAGCTGGATGACAGCCGTAGCGAACAGCTGCAATGCTGTGAAATGGCATATGGAAATGAAGGGAAAATCTTCATTTGCTGCAAACGTCCGCCACAAAATATCACTAGAATTAGTTTCCATCAGCTCAGTGTTAAAGACAAAACGGACGGGAAAGCATTGACGACGTAGTGGTGTGCATGAAGTATGTCTCTGGGAAACACATGGGACATAGAGCTGAAACGCCTAACCAAACAACTCAACGCACCTAATCACTGCCAGCGCCTTCTTTATTTTTACAATGCCTGCCGAGTACGCGCGATACGACCGTCCAAGGCCCTCTCCTATCGTCCTTTCCTACTCTCTCCTGTGAGGGAAAGTACCATCTGAGTGGCGCCGAACGACGGAAAGCAGACGAAAACAATTTTTTTAACGTTCTCTTTTTTTTCGTGAGGCGGCGCTCATGAAACATCGAAAATAATCGAAAATAAAACCATCCCCTGAAAAATACGCGCAGTGACGACTAGATTTCGGTGTAATCACATTCCGAGAATCTATTTTCAGCGTTTTTGTTCAATTTTCAGATTTTGCTTCAGTATCCCTTTAAAGACCTACTTCACCGAAAGTTTACTTCGGCTAATTTTGTGCTGGATATAGTGCGCATGTTATGAACAATATCTATATTGAATATTAGGGCTGTGAAGCGTCTAGAATTTTAGGGTGCGTTCCAATTCTCTAGACGTCCAACAAGATGTCTAGTGTGACGTCTAGGAAGCCGTCTACATATCTACATTACAGAGGCTAGAAGGTTTTCCTAGTGTCGTGAACGGCCGCCGTTTCAAGGGGCCCCTGTGAAACCGGTTTGGATGCACAGCGTAGGTGGCGCTGCAGCTGCCAGGCGTGCGGCTTTTGGCGCGCTATGCAAGCCGCGCCGTTCGCCCAGCCAGTTGGCAAGTGCGCGCGGGCGATTTGTGACATTGAAGGTGATGCCACACATCATGCAATCATATGTGCATCCAAACGCACTCGAAAAAATGCGAGTAAACCTTGCATTTCAGCTGTTCAGTCAGGAGGTACTAAAGAGTATTTTCTTTTACCGGTACCATTTGCAAAGGGACAACGTCAGAAACATCGAACCGACAGAACGGTTTGTAAAACTAATGGAAAGACTAATTTTTATAATGTCATCTAGAATCCCATCAAAAGGCCTTCGTGCTGATTCAAGAAATAAACTTCAATAAAACGGAGAGTTGAGCTAGTTGGTACATGTTTCTTGGAAAAAACAGCGCTAAACGAAGGACAACAAAAAAGAGTACAACAGGACCGGCGCTGACTATCAACTGAAGGCTTTATTAGAAACAACACGCAATATATACTCCAATGACAACCAAGAACGCATGGCAACACCAAAAGCTACAATGATAATCACCTGGATCAAGATACTTCAGTTCACAGTCATGAACTGTTACAGAGGGGATGCTGACGCACGCGTCACTGTTTTTTTGGATATGAAAGGCTTCACTGATTTCGCGTGTTAGTTTATCTTTGTGCTTGTACAGAATCTTAGTTTCATTAAAAATGGGGGTACATGATTTTTCAGAAGAATCAGGTTGGTTATTCTGGAAACAGTTCCTGTAATGCAAGGCCAAGTTTGACGACGGAGCCCCTCTTAATGAAGTGTTGTGGTCTCTTAAGCGGGTGTTCAAGAAGTGCACAGTTTTTTAATGAGTTCATTGTTTTTCTCAAGGAATGGGAGGAACATGCTGCACAGTATGGTGGCGGCTTTTTAAGTGCAGGAACTGCCCTTGGGCTGCGTGTAACGCTGCAAAGCACACTGCCGCTTGTAAAATACCTGACCACGTCGCTGCAATACAAGTACTTGTTGACTGCAAACCTAAGCCAAGACAGGATGGAGAAAGTATTTGGGATTGTGCGCCAGTGCTTCGGTTGCGATGATCATCCAACTGTGGGGCAGTTTTTGATAATTATCAACAACCTTTCTTTCTACAGCCTCGCAAAGCCTCCAAAAGGAGCAAACGTACATGCAGAAGTCGTGACTGCCCTCTTGCAACCATCTGATGTTCCCAAAGAAAAAAATGAACGAATAACTGAACTTGTCGATAATTTACTGGATGGCGGAAACTTGGCTTCTGCTGCAGAGCTGCTCGAGGAGCACAGCAGCCTGAGCGATCATCAGGGCTGTGTAGACAAAAAAAGTGACAGCAGACTAATTTTTTATGTAGCTGGGTATGTTGTAAGAAAAATCCTTAAAAGATTTCCTTGCCCCGAATGTGCAACTTGTTTCAGCACTTCGCCTTAATTTGCAAGCCGAGTCAAACAACAATGCCTCACTTACTCGAAATTTTGACCATGGAGGCTTAGTTTATCCATCATGCAAGGCCAATTGAACAGCTCATAGCTAAGCTTGAGGACGCATTTACGGTGTTTTTCAGCCGCAATGAGCTACACGCAGATAGCATGGTCAGCTTTCTGCATTTTCTTCAGGGACGTGAGCTTCAAGGTTTGGGCTGCGCGGAGCATGGACGTCGAATTACGACAGAAGTGGTCAAGTTTTACGCCTTGACTAGGATGTATTTCCTTGTAAAGTCGGTAAACAAAGAGCGCGGCGCACAGCGAGAAAAGAAAAAGTTGCTGAAAATGAGGCGCTGTCAGTAGCCTCGCACAGGGCACTTCGCACAAAAAAAGGCATTAGTACATTGTTGTCATGGAATCTTGTGTAATAAAGACGTTCCACCCTGCAATTTGTGCCGCTTCCTTTTCTCTTTTCGGTATCATGTACAAAATGCGTTTTTACGCTTCTTTACGGCGCAGTAGGTGAGGCCCGACGTGACGCTTGCATTTGCTCCTGCCGCGGCACACTGTCGGTGTTACAGCTAGTCCGTGTCGAATCTAAATGAGAAGAGAACCTATGCCAGTGTTTGCACCGTCTTTAACACTTTAACGCCTTGTCAAAGCAGTGATAGCAACCCACACACGATCAACCGACTGAACCAGTGAGCACTACCCATAGGGGCTTCTTGCGCCCGCCCGCACGCCAGTAACACGATGGATGGATGGATGGATAGGAGCGCCCCCTTTGAAACGGGGTGGTGGCAATTGCCACCATGCTCAGCTTTTCTTTATTTATTATTTTTTTTTTGTTTACTGTGTTGGCAATTCTCATTAAGATTCTCCATCAACTTTGCCTACGGTTTCCTACTATTCTAACCTTATGCCACATCTCTGCTTTTCAGCCACCAATCCTCCAATCGCTTTTTGCTGACTTCCACTGCAGATTTATTTACATGACCATTGTTATCTTTAAACCCTAGGGCCTCAGAAAGAGTGACTGTGCCTGCATCGACATCCGGATGGATACCATCACATTTGATTATGAGGTGTTCAATTGTTTCCACAGATCTACCACACACTGCACATGTGTCATCTTCTTCGTTAAATTTCTTTTTGTAGCTGCGCGTTCTAAGACACCCTGATCTAGCTTCAAAAAAGTAGGGCACTGCCTCTTGAGTTATCATAGAAAAATTCTTTCCTGATCTGCCTTTTCCAGAATCGATATAGTTCTACACTATGTTTCTTTTCCATTGAATTCATCCAATTTTTAACTTCCGCGTTTTTAACCTTTAATGCTCTTTCTTTCTCCGTCCTCATGACCGGCATACTTACTGGTTAGTTTTCTAGTTCTTTTCCGTCACTGTGAGTCAACGTTCTTTCTGTATAAATATTTAAATACCTTAGCTGCCCATCTGTTATCGTCCAATTTCCTCAGGCGTTCTTCATATAGTATTTTACTCTTAGCTTCCCGTGCCTCGAACGATGCCCAGCCCATATCCCCTTGTACTGCCTCGTTTGTGGTTTTGCCGTGGGCACCTAGTGCTAATCTTCCAACAGCTCTCTGATTTACGTCTAATCTCGACTGAACTTCTGCCCTTAAGCACAGAACCGCATTGCCGAAAGTAAGTCCCGGCACCATTATTCCTTTCCAAATACCTCTTAGTACTTCATATTTGTTGTACCCCCATAATGCCCTATGTTTCATTATCCCGGCGTCTCTTCGTCCTTTTGCCCTAAGAGCCTGTTCATGCTTTTCCGTGTATATCTGCCCTTCGTTTAGCCATATCCAGAGGTATTTGTATTCGGCCACTTTGGGTATTTCGTGGCCTTGTATTGTAAGCACCTGATCAGTTGTATCGTTAAAAATCATCACACCTGATTTAGTTGCGCTAAAACTGAATCCTAGAGCGTCTCCTTCGTCTCCACAGCAATTAACCAAAGTTTGTAAATCTTCCTGGCTATCTGCTAACAGTACAATATCGTCCGCATACATTAAACCCGGGAGTCGCTGCTCAACTACATTTCCGCCTAATCTGTACGATAGATTATAACCCAGATTACTTTCTTCTAGCCTTCTTTCCATATTTATCACGTAAAGCATGAACAGCAGCGGTGATAGAGGGCAACCTTGCCTTAATCCTTTGTGCACCCCTACAGTTGTGGTACTTTTTTTCCCTTCCCATGTAATTTCAACTTCATTATCTCGGTAGATTTCCTGTAGAAAATCAATTACCTCATCACCAATACCTAAATCTTTCAATATGCTCCACAGGAGTTCCCTGTTCACGTTATCGTATGCACCGCTTATGTCTAGAAAGGCTATAAACAGAGGTCTATTTTCCGCCTTAGCTATTTCTATGCATTGGGTAAGCACGAACAGGCTATCATCTAACCGCCTACCCCTTCTGAACCCATTCTGAAGTTCTCCGAGTATCCTATTCCCTTCTACCCATGACTGCATTTTTAATTTCACAGCCTGCATTGCCAGCCTGTACATAACAGATGTTATCGTAATCGGACGGAAGGATTTTATGTTCATCTTATCTCCTTTCCCTTTATAAATCAAATTCATTTTACTCTGTCTCCAGCTGTGCGGAATTTGCTGATTTGTTATGACTGCCTCCAATGCTTTTATCAGCGCGTCCTTGCTTCTTGGGCCAAGTTCATTAATCAGCTTAATTGGAATTTCGTCTATCCCTGCGGATAGACGCCAGCGGGCGGCAGCGCCATCTGCCTTGAGCATAGCAAGTTATTTCAGCTGCGCCGGCCCGGTCGCGACACTAGGAAAACCTTCTAGCCTCTGTATCTACCATGGAGGATCCATGGGCAAGACGTCTAAGTAGACCATAGAGTTTCTTACTATTACCTAGGGAAAGCTGGCAGCCCGTCTATGGGAGTTTGCATGGAGACCCCTCGAGACCACTTCAGCCACCATGGGCGCTCAAAGCATCATGGGGCGGTGAGCTACTTGTTGCGGAACTGCAACTTTTGGCCAAAAATAATAGAAAAATTAAGCTGTTTGATAACTACAAACGTCCTAATATTCAATATCTTGTCTAATGATTGCAACAAACGAGCAGAAAAGCATTTAAGTGCAAAGTTTGCCCAAAATAAGAGATGACTAGCTTTCCTATTGGCGAAGTGATGAACACTAAAAAAACTAATATTGCGCAATTAACAAGCGCACTTTTAAAAGTAAATATGTTTTAAAAAAATGTTGTTGCTTAGATACTTTAATAGGTTTTTTAATGACATTTCGGGAGAGTAAAACCTTTTATTGGCGTCGTGTGTCGTCGCGTTTTCACTACTATGGCTTTTGCACACTGCGTTCGCGCGAAAGTCGTCTGCGCACACACGGACAGCGTTTTTGGAATGAAACATCTTAGCAATAACACTCCGTGTTCCCGAAAAACTACGACTGTTCCGCAACAAGTAGCTCACCGCCCCATGATGCTTTGAGCGTCCATGGCGGCTGAAGTGCAGCGCCGCCAGCTTTCCCTCTAGGTAATAGTAAGAAATTCTATGAAGTAGACGTCTACTCGGGAGTATTGGAACGCACCCTTAGTTAGAAGCGTTCAAAGACCTCTGTAGCAGACGACGCAGTCCCCTAGCGGTGCGCTGGACAACTAACAAACCTGACCGGAAATGACGCACAATTGAGACACCGGCATCGCCGGCTCGCCAGTTTCAGGCGTTCTGAAGTGAGTGCGCACCCCTTGTAAACTCCTTCTGGCGCGTTTCTGGCTGTTTTCACCGCGACGCTCGATGGTCTCCGAGAAAAATTAACTGCTTGCATCATGTCGACGAAGTGCGTGGCCGCGGAAACGAATGCGAGTAATGCAGAAAACACCATGTATACCTCTCGGCCACTGCCCTTCACCCCCGATCTCGAAAGCTGGTGTCAGCTGTCTGGAGCTCAGGCTTTAACGTGAATTCCCCTCTCTTCAAAAAAGATAATGGTTGGTGACTGACGCTTCTGCCTCGCGCTAACCCCTTTTGTGGGTTGGGCTTCGTCAGTAGACCTGTCCCGGTCTACGCCATGCAATAGAGCACGTACGCGTTTCTGTCCCGATCGGCAAAGCATGCTACGAACCGAGAGGGCTATAATTAGGAGAAGAAAGGCTTCGAGGCCTCTCTAATTGGGAGAATAAACAGGACGGCCGACCGCTCGTCACAAGCTAGCTTAGCCGGTTCATATGCTAAAGTGGACGGCTTTGCTCATCGAGCAACGCCCTTTTGACGGCACATTGTTTACACCAGGCAGAAGTCTAAAGAGAGGTCTGCTTCGTCGGAAAAGGAATCCGCATATGCACGCGTTTATTTCAGGTACAACTCTGTCCAATGCGCAATAATGCCGTCGTGCACCGAGTGTATCTGCTGCCTCGAAGATTCGCAGGCCGGGCTGAGAATCCTGGAAGGCCACATGAGCGTTACTGAAAACGTCGAATTTCTTACTGCCTCACGCCATTCATACTTGAGGTCGATTACAGGAAGCTTCAGCGTTACCATTCAAGGCGCGTCTCCAAGACCTCATAGAACTGAACGCATATGCTATTTGCATGATAATATTTTCAAAGGAAGACAACACGTTTTTCATTATATGTTCTGCATATAATCAGTCGATACAGACACAGTGCCTACGGTAATTTGCGCGGTGGGCGTATACGGTCGACCGGTCCGGCAACCACGTCGTTCTGCCCAGATGTGTGGTTTGAAAAGATTAGAAAAACTTTTACGCCCCTGCAGTACACGGGCTTTAAGTGGTTCTAGGTAAATACAGTAATGAACGCAGCGCATAAGTTTTTGTTCATTTGAATCGGCATGCATTTCGCAACGCGCAGTGGTTTGCCCGACCGAGGCGCGCAAAGATGAACCAGCCCACCATCGGCACCGCAGTGATGTCACGGTCCTCGAAGAAAAAATATATTTATTTTGCAGCACAAATTTTACTTCTGGCATATTCTTTCGCTTGACTCAGCGCTTGATTTTCTTGAGCTCCCTTTTTAGACGTCCAGCTGTTTTTATTGATTTACATCGCGTTCACAGCACCTGTTCCAAATTTCTATGCACAGGCAGGAATACCTTTCGACGGGGGAGAAAAAGGAGAAGGCAGGTAATTTTTTTATCAAGACAACAACCGTATATTGCTCGCACAGCAGAGCGCACATGTGCTGTTGGCACGCACGTGCTTGCTCAAAAATGCCGACTTGATAATAGAAGCACTTCTACTTGGCCTCCATTTGAATATGCTTCCTTCGTCCGCTATGTCCGAACTTTGCACAAGCTGTAATCGAATACTGCCAGGCAAAAAACGCTCACTAGCACTGCGGCCCGATCATCATCGCTGAGGTTGAGCCAGGAGTTTTCTAGTCTACTACAGCAAATAAAACACGTTTAAAACTTTTTCTATGGCGTTTCATCCGTTTTAAGATGTGTGTTTTCACATATAAGCAGTATTTATCGCACAAAGTGCTGCACGCGCTACCGGTACCAGCGCTTTGCTCGAGCCGCAACGAGCAGACGCTCCGAACCTGTCCGGACTCTTGTCTCAAACGTGCGTCACTTCCGGCGGGCGGCAATGGCGCCCGTTTTTCCAGTTTCGGTATTGAAAACTCCGATTTTTGCGTGCCTTTGGCACCGTAACTGCTTGAAACTGGAGCGTAATGTTTTGTGGGTAACATAATATGGGGGTGTACTATGAATAAATAACCTTTTTACGGTTTGAAAAATTTTGGTCAAGTAGGCCTTTAAAGGGGTAGAGACATCAAATTCCAAGGTTGTACAAAAGACTGCCATACGTTTCCTTTGTATGTGAGGACCATAAGAGCGAAGTATTAAATTTAAGGGAGGTCTAGAACATATTTTAATTTCATTTTAAAGTTTGTGAAAATGCTCACTCTTGAAGTCTGAGCCATCGCTAGTGCATCAATGTGACGTAGGAACAGAGAAGAAAACACAAGCAAGTATTTCCTACGTCATTGCACAGTTTTCTGACGTACGGGACCAAGTTTTGCGGTTTCGCGGCCTAGCAACCTTGGTTACGAGTGCTCACGAGTCTTTTCTTTTTTTTCTGCACGCTCGCGAGTGCGATGGTGCTTTACTCCCGGCGTTGCCGCAGGCGATGTCGTTGCCGAAAGATCCACTTTTGCAGAGGCATATTGCCCGTGCTCTAATGTAGGAAGCATTCTCTAGTATCATGGATGTTATGTATTTTCTTGTGCGAACGTGAAGTACGCCGAGCATGCCGGCCGGCCAGCCTGGATCCCGTCTGCCGGCGTCATAAAAAGGAGCTAAAGTGTGTTCTTGACGTAAATAATAAACCCTGGGATAAGAAATGTGAAAAATGTCATTTTTGAGGATCGCTGACGAATACTGAGCTGCTGGCAAAGGTAACGACTGTGATACGAGCAAACTTTTTGCCACAACCGCCTCGCAGCTGCCGCTGGCCCGACGTTGCGGTCCGGCTCGCCTGGCGCCCGCTCGCTTCGCTGCTGAAGACGTCGTGGAGATTCACCATACTATTATTTTATTGTGAGATGATGCTGTTGACAGTAAAACGATGTGTAGAGTAGGCCTTTTATTATAGCGCAGGCGACTTCCGAAGCGCCGGCCGCTGCGACTTCGATGCGGAAGAGGCTATAGGCCTAGCGACGACCACGGCAACCAGGCAGCAGAAGAGCTCGTCGCCCGGAGCGCCCGCGAGCGATGCCGTTGCCGAAAGCTCGAAACATAAGCAGGCATGCTTTGTCGCTGCTCGAGCAGTCTTTCTGAGGGACTGCTGTACGGCGGCGAAGTGCGACACCGGTTGCGGGCGCAGCTTGGGTAGAGCGGCGCAGCGATGCTCACCGCTCCGTGTCCCTGCTTGCAGTGGGGCGGCAGTTCGCATGCAAGCGACGATCAGTGCGGTGCGTCGGCCAAGTGGCCATATGGCTTGATGAATGTTGCTGCGCGTGCATTATTTGTCTAAATAATGATTGCACTTCGCGCTCTGAGCTCGCTACTTGTTTTTGGTCGGCGAATGTTTTCGCTCGGCCACCGATATGCCCAAGGCACGTCGGCCAACGGGTCTCGTTTTGGTCGGCGGCGTTGTCACACTAGGACGACGCTTGGTCGTTGGGGCGTCGTCGTCGTCGTCGGTGCAGTGTGACTGGCTAGTCGGGGAACGACCAGGTTGGCCGACGCGACCGTCGGCGTCGCTGTCGCGTCGACCTCGGGGTCCCGTCGGCCTAGTGTGAACGCGCCTGAACTGCGCGCTGGTCCCAGCTAGGCTGCCCTAGTCGTCGCTATAGGCCTAGGTGGTCTCGCTTCCGCAGTTGACGGCGCTTTGGAAGTCGACTGTGCTATAATAAAAGGCCTACTCTTCACATCGCTTTAGTGCGAACTCGTCCCATAATAGAAGATAAGTTCGATTTCCACGACGCCTTCATCAACGGAGCTAGCAGACGAGCAGCGCGCACGAAGAAGCAACGTCGAGCTGTCGGGATGGGACAACGTCGGCGTGAGGTCGGCGCTGTTGTCGGCAGAGTGTGACACACGGGTCGGCCGCCGGCTGCTATCTCGGCGACGCGACGGCGATGCGCTCGTCAGGCGACGACCGGTGCTCGGTCGGCGTCTGCGCAGTGTGACAGACGCGCCGACGGCACAAAAATCGCTGCCGCCGACCATCGCCAGACTGAAATCGGCCGATCGTCGGCGTAGTGTGAACGCGCCTTTACCATTTGACGTTGCCTACACGCTCGGCGTTTGCTGGCACAATCTGAGCTGCGTCGGGCCTGACGCCTGCCTCCTCTTCGGAATCGCTGGCCAGCGGATCAAAAATGAAGTGATTGTCGGGGTTCGAACCGCGGCGTCTTCTTCCTCGTCTGCGTCATCCCGCGATTCCTCATAATCGGTGTCTTCGCCGAAATAAAACTCTTCTTTCCGACTCGGAGCTGTTCGACTTGCCCTCCGCCCGGCTCTCCGTGTTTACGCGCACCACGTACGTGTCAAGCAGACGACATGCCTACACGACGTCACGGCTTTCCGGACCCACGTGACAACGCATTGTCTGGTTTTTGACGTCATGAAAGAGCCTGGCAAAACCTGGCAACTACGAACCGAAACCGAAACTGCTGGGTACAAATAATACGATTATTAATTATATAATGCGAGTTCATGCTTCTAAGATGGTGTTCCATGCTCACTGAATCGCTACGCATTATTTACAACCCAGAGATACAACACAAAAATTTGGTGTCTACCCCTTTAAGCGCGCTGTTCGTGGCGCTGCTCGCCGTGGCGCTAGACACCAAGACTAGATAGGAGAACACTCTCACTTCCGGATAGGTCACTCACTCCAAAGGAGTGCAGGGCCTGGAGGAGGCTTCAGGTCAACAGATTCTTTCCCTACTTTATACTGCACGACGAAGACACTGGGGAGCCTGAGCTCTGCAGTAGCTGTCACAGAATCACTTCGCAAAATCACTTAATTTGGGAATGTCAGGATTCTCCTGGGGCTAAAACACAAATCATCCCAGACCTTGCCACCTGGGAAGCGCTGATCCGAAGCCACGACCCGGATCAGCAGAGACTCATCATCCGTCAGGCGGAGACAGCTTACCACAAGACTCTCTCCGCGGTCTCCGGTGCTGAGAGCCGGCTGGGAGGCGCCCCCTCCTAATTGCTGCGCCCAGACTGTGAGGCCCCATGATGACGGAAATAAAGTTCATTCATTCATTCATTCATGCAGCGGCGTTGGCATTGCGATGAAAGGCTGTGGTGGCTTGGTCGAATCATGTCGGTCTTTAAGCTTAAGCTACAACGCTGGAATATACCGAGAGAGGCACTGCAACTGCTTGCCGAAAATATGAAATCAGGTGGTGTACGTATTTAGCAATAAGTTATGCTATTTTGGCTCTGGATTCAATCATGTTCAGTAAGGAAAATGGGAGAATGAAGTGAAGAAGTTATGGTAAATCTTCCCGAGAAGGCATTTTTCGAAACCAGGCAGCAAAGCTTTCAAGTCGTAGCTGTACTTTTGTCAGGATAAGCGGTCATAATTACGACACTAGGTAAAGAGTATTCTCTATCCTTGGCAGCCTGCAGCTACGGTTGTTTTGAGAAGCGAAAAATGAACTTCATTCGAAAATACACATCGTATATTGTATATACTATTGCTGTAAATATATGTGAATGAATGCACGTAAACGACCCCTTCTTTTGTACTGTCTGTGCAGCGAAGTTCCTCAGCTTCACATCAACGAGCATAAAATCTCCCACACTTCACAAAAATCTAAAAGCAGCAGCCGTATTGAACATAATTAGCCGGTGTCATTTTACGGCTGCTGAGAGGACGTCAGCGTCGCGGACACCACCATTTACCCGCACAAAACAATTTTCGTTAACCATGGTGCCACGAAACGAACGAGCCTTAAAACTTATAACTCTCTACTCGTCTGCCAAGGAAGAGCAATAAGTGGCGCAAACACCTCAAACAGCGCATCAAGTATGCCAGCTGCCATCCTCAAGTGATAAGCGGAGCGAACGCCGCAGTCCACCTCTGCAAACGGCGAGCAAAGCTGCCGCTCCCTCCAGCCGATTGTCGTTGGAAAAAGCGCCGCGCCGCGGTTTAAAGGGCAACTCCGGCGATTTTTCAGCCATTTTATGTTAATGGCTGTTTTGTGTTCCTAAGAACCTCCTGCAATGTGTACATTACAAGGTTTTCAAAAGCAACCGTAAAATAATTTGTAAACAGCAAAAACCGCAAAACCGAAACCGCGGAGGTGCCTTCGTGCGGTATTCACTGTGACGTCACGAGCGGGTTCGCCGCGCTCTGAAGTCCCCGAAGATATGACAACTACCCTGAGCCGCGCTGTCGACATGACTGAAAGCGCGGAGGACAGCTTTTCTGAGACCAGCGAGTCTTTAGAAGACGACTCATTCGACGATTTAAATTTGGACTGGACGAGTCGCCTTTCAGGTATGATCCACCGCCGCGCGAGCCAGCCTAGTCACACCACAGGCCGCGTCACCTGCAGCACGGAGACGGTCTGGACTCGGAGAAGTGATTACTTGAGTCATTTCTCGTGCATGCATTTGTGACAGAGTCGTCAGAACAAAAGTTAATGAGATGCTCCTGCCGACAGCTGTTCGTGTGGCCAGTGCCGGCCGACCCAGCCTAATGAAAGAATCTGCTGCCGGAACGTTGCCGCGGTGCACAACGTCCTTACAGGGGCATGCATCACCAAAAGTCCTCTCTGCGAAGCTTTATCTCGACGGCGAGCTTTTGGAAGTGAGTTCACGCCAGCTACAGTTCTACAATCCAACATCGCTTCTTCTTGACGGCCGTGCTTCGTTCAGCTGGCCGCTGCGATAGACGGTTGTACTAGAATAACGTTGGCACAGAATATGCCTCCAAGCGCCAGTTGAACGAAGCCTTAGCGAGTCCAAAGCTCTCTTTGAAGTACACGCTGTCTTCATAGCAATCTGGCGCGAAATGTCCCGAGCACAAGCGGGAATGCTTCCTCGGAGACCAGTTTACACGGCGGACAGCTCTCACCAACTTGTCGCGAAGGTTCTTATCGCTAGGAAACCTACACTAGATCACGCCCGTTGTCACAGATCAAGAATTTGTGCTCCCCACAGCACAACTGAAGTTGCCGTGGCCCATCACTCTGGCGTACACATCACATATCAGGCACGTTGAGATGGTGTAAAAAATAGCGCACAGGGAACACACGGGACGTAAAGTAAACGACGCAGACAAGCGCTAACTCGCAACTGAGGTTTATTGCGCGCGTCAGCAATAAACCTCAGTTGCGAGTTAGCGCTTGTCTGCGTCGTTTACTTTACGTCCCGTGTGTTCCCTGTGCGCTATTTTTTACATCATGAACGTTATCCAACTTGCCCAACTTTCCGCTTTGCTGAACGTTGAGATGGCGCGAAATTGCACAGGTGGTCGGAATAATTCCGGAGAGCTCCACTACGGACCTCTTTCTTCTTTCACTTCTTCCTTACGTCGTGGTTCGGGTGTCCATTACTGCGTCATTTACTTTCCTCAAAACCAATTTTCAGTTTTCCCCTGCACTGCCAGCGCCAGCGCGCGCCCAATCAGCTTGACACGCCGCCCCGCCAGTGACGTCACAGAACAGGGTGGCCTGTAGAAGTTGCTCGATCAGTGGGTGCCGCTCGCGTCAGCTTGCGTCGAGGAGCGCTTGTCTTCAAAATTCGCTTGCGGAAAAACTACGCCGGTTTCAGGTGCGAAATTTTACATGAGGCATCAGACTCACTGATCTCCACTATGTGGCTGGATGCCGCATTCCCGCTTTCCGAGACGAGCGCGATGAAGCCACCGGAAGTTGGACGGCTTGTCTCGGAAGTCGGGTGTCTGCTGTGTATTTCAATGCAAAAAGTCACATCTTTCGCCCTTTAGTTCTCAGTTTTTTTGCGTTGTTCTCGTTCTCGTTTTCTGCTTGCACTTTGGTATTATTGTTCAATTTGTGTTCTGTTCTGTATCCACTCCTGCTTGGGCCTCACGGCCTGCAGTATGCCATAAATAAAAAAATAAAAAATAAAAAAAATAATGTCTGCTGTTATATGAAAGGAACAAGCAAGCTGAACGCGAGAAATGTGAGCATTGTGTGCAGAACCCTGTAATTTCTGCGAAAGCCAAGAAAACAGGCATGCAGGTCTCACCCTGCCTCGGCAAAGGGGTACGTGTTCTTGCCTGGTTCTTGTCTTCCGAGCGTAAAGGAGAAGTAGTGGAATGACGATGAGGCTAGGTCCTGTTAAAACCGAATTTTTGTGTACCAAAGAAAAGGCACAGCGCGAGAGGAACGACTGACAAGAAAGACGAATGCTGCAGTGCACGTGAGAAGCGCTGTTAGAAGTCAACTGCACCAAGCACCACGAATTAAAGCCCATTCAGGCTTAACTTGCTCCAATACGAAACAGTACATGACACGCTCCGTCGAAAAAGCAGTACCACACCTTTTGGAGGCGCTAATGTGAACCAACCGAACACCGTCGACACCTCACAAGATAGTAGCCTAGCCCTCGCTTCGGTTCGGTCTAAACATAATTCGATAAAATGGTCGCTTCAAAGTAAGCTGCCTAGTGAATGTTTCAGCCTATTCTTTCTTATATTTATCCCCCATTGATAGCATAACTTAGGCTTGAGCGCGGGAACAAGCATCACAGTAAAGAGCAGAGTTGGCGAAGCTAGGCAACCAAGACGACACCGAGCCAAGTAGACGAGACTTGCTGCGTGTAGCGACGTCCTGTCGTCTGCTAGTGTCGTCCCATTGCGATGCAATGGACCCTTGTTTTCGAAACGTCTTTCCCGAAGATATCGCTGGTCTCCTCGCTCAGTTGACGGCGCAACAGTTAGGCATTGTCATGTAAAAAGACCAGAACAACGAAAAGACGAAATGCTAAGTGGGAAAACAAAACTGGAACTGAAAAACCGTGCTGAGGTCCGATTTCATGCAGTGCCAAAGGCTGACTTCCGGGACAAGGCCACTTACTTCCGGTGGCTTCACTTTCGGGCGCCCGATGCGGCATCCAACTCCCCTAGTGGAGATCAGTGATCAGACTATCATAAAGAATACAGACTTAAAATTTCATTTCAATCGATGCACATCGAAAAATAGCCGGAGTTACCCTTTAAGCGAGAGCTACACAAGGAGGGGTAGGAAGCAAGAATGTGACAGACGCCAGGAGTGGGAGTAGGACAGCGCTATCACCACCGCGCGCCCATACGCAAGCATGACGCAAGCAGTGGATGGATGGATGGATGGATGGATGGATGGATGGATAGGAGCGCCTCCTTTGAAACGGGGTGATGGCAATTGCCACCATGCTCAGCTTTTCTTTCTTTATTATTTTTTGTTTACTGTGTAAGAATCGCCGTCATCTTTACCTATGGTTTCCTACAATTCTAACCTTATGCCACATCTCTGCTTTTCAGCCACCAATCCTCCAATCGCTTTTTGCTAACTTCCACCGCAGATTTATTTACATGACCATTGTTGTCTTTAAAGGGGTCGTGAAATGTTTTCCGAAAATTTTGAACGACGTGTGTTGTTGCGGTTTAACGTCCCAAAGCGACTGAGGCTATGAGAGACGCCGTAGTGGAGGGCTGTGGAAATTTCGACCACCTGGGGTTCTTTAACGTGCACTGACATCGCACAGTACACGGGCCTCTAGAATTTCTCCCCCAAAGAAATTCAACCGCCGCGGCCGGGATCGAACCCGCGTCTTTCGGGTCAGCATGCCGAGTACCATAACCACTGAGCCACCGCGGCGGCTAACGACGCGTGTATTTGGAATTCTGACCCTTCATTCTATAGTATACCTTGGTTCGTTTCATCGTCTGGGTTGAATGAATAGCGAAAAAAACTAATTTTTGGTTTCCCAGCGCGCGTCCCCCTCAACTCACAGCAAACGTCATCTTAAGAAGCCAATCAGAGGCTTCTGTCGTCAACACAACATGGCAGCTTAGCGAGGCCTGTTGAGCCATAGTTGACCGAGGTCACAGCATGCATACTGTCTCGAATGTGGCACCATCGTCTGCTCAGAATGGAGTCTGCTAGCCATGGAGTCAGCTGTCAAGCTGACACATGTGCGAAAACTTGGCCGGCGCGCCGCACTAGTCGCCGCTTGCGAGCTGCCGCCGACTGCAAGCAGGGACACGGAGCGGCAAGCATCTTTGCGCCGCTAGACTTATGCCCGGCCTACATCCGGTGTAACACTTTGCCACCGCACACCAGCGCCTGCGCGCTGCTTGGCTACTGAAGTTCGCACCAGAAAAGGCAAAATAGCGATGTTATCAGAAGGACTTCCTGATGTACTCGGGCGGCGACAAAGCATGCCTACCCACGTAGCGCGCTTTCGGCAAGGGCGCTGTACGCGGGCGCGCCGGGCGACGAACTGCACTGCTCTCTGGCTGCCCTGGTCGCCGCTAGGCCTGTTTCGCATCGAAGCTGCGGTGGGCAGCACTTCGGAAGTAGCCTGGGTTGTAATAAAATGCCTGCTTTTGGCATCGTTTTACTGTCAACAGCATCGTCTCACAACAAAAAATATGGTCATTTTTGCGGTGCGCTCGGCAGCGGAGCTAGCGGACGCCAGGCGCGCAAGCCGGACCGCAACGGCCGGGCAGCGGCAGCTGGGCGGCGGTTGTGGCAAGAAATTTGCTCGTATTACAGTTGCTGCTTCTATAGACCAGAATCCAGAGCCGCTCCTGGGCGCGGCCATTTTCCGCCGACTGGTGCGCCGCGGTGCGGGCGTTTCTTTGGGGACTGCGGGGCTGCGGACGCTCCGCGGCCGCGCTGCATACAGCCGCGCTTCGGGCGCTAAAAAAACATTGCCGAGCATACTTCCGCAGCGTGGCTGTGCTGCAGGAAGTATTCACGTTATCAAAGGGAGCACATTGATGCGTTTTAATGACATTTAGTTTGACATTCACGTGAATTGTGCTGACGCTTAGAACGCGCTCGTGCTCATATCGCTACCGTCTTGGTGCTACACTGCAAAAAAAAAACAAACAAACTTTTTGTTCAATATCAAGTATTAGGTGTGCGGCTAGCACGCAGTTCCAATTCCCATGCACTCTTAATCCTTCGGCCATAAAGTACCACCCACAAACAGGGCTTTCTTGTCGCATGCGTGGTGCGCCAGTTTATCAACAAATTACCGCTGCGAGCTTAACTGAGTCGCAGCGCCAACAAGAAACAAAATTTGTCATGGTTTACGCAACTTGGTGCATAAAAACGTACTTTTGCTCAAATTATCAAAGCTTGAATAGATATTAGCAGCGAATCCAGCTTTCACGAATTCTGAGGTCCGAAGTAGCGTTCATTTTATTCGGTAGCTCTCGCCGCGTGTGACAGCGTTGCGTAGGCGTTTGGCTAAGTGCGAATGAATGTACTAAAATCGCGCATATTTTCCAATGATTAAGGTAGATAGCAAAAGCAGAAAGACACTACGATAAACCTTTTACCCCCCCCCCCCCCTTCCCTGACCCCTATGACATGCGTGCGGAAAGAGCAACTGAAATCGGTAGCGGTCGTGCTTACAATCCTGTGCATGAAATATGTTTAATGGGAACTAGAGCAAGCTCAGCGCAAGGAGGTAATCGAAAACACGCGCTTCGTCGGGACAACCTTCAGGCTGCAGCTCGCCTATCCAGTTACTACACCACTGAATCAAATCAATAAATACACATTCCTGTGCCTAAAATTATCATTGATGATAGAGCACGTAAAAGACGGCAACAAACGACACGCCAGCGCAGAAATCTGCTTAGAAGTGCCAGTTTCCAGTCCGTACGCTACCTGGCCGACTACTCCGCGGGAAAAATCCCTGCTGTTTGCAATACTATTCCAGAATTTCCCTGAGCAGCGCCGCCGCACCAGCGGCTCGGTGGAGCAGCGTCGCCGCTGCGGTGCCAGCGCTTAGAATCCTGAGCCAGCAGAAAATCATCATAGAAAAACGTAGCGCGAAAAACGAGACTAAGGTGAAGACAGGACACGAGCGCTAGTCATCAATATCAATATCATCATGGTGGGCACAAACAACGAGACAGACGCGCACTGCCTCGCCGCACTTACTCACATCCAAATGAACGGAAAAAAAACTCGGAGATGTCACGTTAACGACTAACTGCGCGCAAGATAACCGCAGTACTGTCTGGTAGAGGGAAAACGTGAGTAGTGACGCACAGCTTACACCCTCATAAGTTATGATGAAGCACTACAACGACAGAAGCGTACACGTAAACATGCATTCTATACGCGCGGCGCCGGCGCGACCCGCAGTCCATCGGGCCGCGCGCGCCGATAGATGGCGACTGGTGTCGAGAGTAGGGGCGCGCCAGCAGCCTGCGTGCGAGGGTAAAAGAATCTGGTCTATAGTAGGATACAACTTAAAAAAACAGCAGCTGCTAACACTGGGCCGCGGTCCGCGGCGTTCTGTATTACTCCGCTGGCCAATCGCTACATTAAGCGAAATGAGCTTTTTTGACTTTATCAAACAATCCAGGTGTCAAAATTATAGAGGTCATAATCTTTTTCTTGTGGTAAGCTTCTTATTTACATGACAAGAAACGTTTAACCAGCGGACTACTTTTTTGTCGTGGAGGAATTCTGTGCGCGGGGGCTGAATGTGGGCGGAGCTTCACTGCAGACTTAAGTTGTATCCGACTATACCAGCAACTCGGCAATGTTCAACCATTCTCAAAAATGATCTAGTTTCCACACTTCTTGCTCCCACAGTTTATTATTTGCGTGAAGAAAAATCTTTAGCTCATTTTTATGACGCCAGCGGACGGGATCCAGGCTTGCCGGCCGGCCTGCAGGCTCGATGTATTTCACATTCGCACCAGAAAAGACAAAACAGCCATGCTATCAGAAATGATGCCTGTTATATTAGAGCAGTGGCAGCATGTCGAGCTTTCGGCAATGACGCCGCCTGCGGGCGCGCCGGGCGATGAACTGCGAGGCTCGCCGGCGGCCCTGGTCGTCTATAAGCCTACCTGGTTTCGCATCGATACTATCGATACCGCAGCTGAGGGAGCTTCGGAACTGGTCAGCGCTGTAAAAGGTACTACTCTCGTCACCCCTTTAGCTGTGAACCTGTCCCATAATAAAATAAAGATATGCTCGATTTCCGCGACGCCTTCAACAGCGGAGCTAACAAATGCCAGCTATGCGAGCGGCGACCAGGCAGCAAATAAAGCGGTTATGGGATGAAATTTGCTTGTATCGCCGAATGAAATACTCGGCATCAGCCAACGATCCTCAAAAATGATTCATTTTTGGCATTCATCTATCCAAGGGCTTGTTATGAACATGAACAAATAATACTAGCGTGTTTTTCTGACGCCGGTGGCCGGCATCCAGGCTAACAGGCCGGCCCCGAGAAACGCGCCCCCACGCTCTGCTGCAACTTCATAGAGAGATTCTTGATCCCGTCGAGCACCCTAGCGATGACAAGGTGGTCCTCGCATTGGACTTACGGGGGGCTTTCGACAATGTTACTCATGATATCATCCTCTCCCACCTGTCCCAAGTGAACTGTGGATACAACACATTACAATACATCAAGCAATTCCTCACAGATCGGCAAACATATATCCGACTCCAAGACAGTGAACATGGCCCGTACCAACTTGGTACGCGATGGACTCCACAGGGAGCAGTCCTCTCGCCTCTTCTCTTCAATCTGGCCATGATGAAGCTCCCTACCCTGCTGGGTGAGGTCCCGGGTGTGCAGCATGCCCTGTACGCGGACGACATCACCCTCTGGGCAACACACGGTTCGGTTGGAGAAATCGAGGCCAACCTGCAGCAAGCAGCGGCTATTGTGGACGATTATGCACACCGCTGCGGCCTTGAGTGCTCCCCGAACAAATCGGAATTCGTGCACATACGTCCCAATCCAAGGTGCACAACCAAATTTGCCCTCTCCCTGCTTAGTGGCCCGATACCTGAACACGATGAAATCAGAGTATTGGGACTCTACATACAAAAGAACCGCAAGATTGACACCACGCTGAAGAAACTCCGCAAGGTGGGGGATCAGGTGGGCCGTATGGTCCGCCGGGTATCAAACAAACGAGGGGGGTTGCGATGCAAAGACGCCCTGCGGCTGGCGAATGCATTCGTAACCAGTCGAATCCTGTATTCGGCACCGTACCTCCACCTGCGCAAATGCGATGAGAACGCTTTCGAAGTGATTCTCCGAAAAATCTATAAGAGAGCTCTAGACCTCCCAATTGCAACATCCAACCAACGTCTCCTCGGCCTGGGGATGACGAACACCTTTGGGGAGCTGCGCGAGGCTCATCTCAGCAATCAATACTTGCGGTTAAGCAAAACACGTGCGGGTAGCCGCCTACTGACCCGCCTCCACATCAATTACACAACCCAAGAGGAGAAGCGGGTATCCATGCCCGAGGCCTGGCGCTTCGCACTAAAGGTTCGCCCCCTCCCCAATAACATGATAAAAGATGCCCATGATGGCCGCCGCCTCGCGCGAGCGGAGGCCATTTCCAAGCAGTACGGTGCTCGACCAGGGGTATTTTACACGGACGCGGCAGGTCCACACCATGGGGGTTGGTACACGGCTGCCGTTGTCCACCAAAACAACCCAGTTCAGGGCCTCACCTTCCGTGCCCCCAACATTACATTCGCGGAGGAAGTTGCTATCGCACTTGCAGCTGCGGATCCAGCGTCCCGAGTCATTATCACCGACTCAAGAGAAGCTTGCCGCAATTTTGAACAGGGCCAAATTCCAGATCGTGCTTTCCAAATTTTACACAGTTGTGAGTACCGGGATTTCCCAACCCGGCGCACAATCATCTGGGCCCCAGCACATGCGGGGATAGAGGGAAATAAGGTAGCGGACACTACCGCCCGCGCGCTTAACCACCGGGCATCGCCTCGCTCGCCGCCTGATCCGGATACTGATTTTAATCCGGCTATTACTTTTCGGGAGATCTCTCTCCTGTATCAAAACGCTCACGGCCGATACCCACCCCCCTGTAAAGGCCTCAATAAGGCAGAGGAGCGTTGGCTACTTCGCCTCTACACCAACACGGTACTGTGCCCGGCAGTGCTCAAATATTTCAATTCGGCCTTTTCGGGCGAGTGTCCACACTGTGGGGAAGTGTTTGCGGACACGTATCACATGGTGCGGGCATGCCCTGCCAATCCTGCTTTCCCACCCCACCCCACCCGAGAGGACTGGGAGGCTGCCCTGCTCGGCTGCTCAACTCTCCAGGACCAACGAGCCCTGGTGACAAGAGCCCGGGCCGCCGCGGAGGCCACAGGGGTCCCGGACTAGGGATCCCTCCTAGTGATTGTGAGGGCCGGGCCCTTCAGGCACGGTCCAAGCAATACCTCTGTACATAGTATAAATAAATGTTTTACACCACCACCACCACCACCTGCGCGCTCGCATTCTGCCCATTGTAAGTGCGACGCGCCGCGTGCGTTGGGTGCAGGCGGCGAGCTGCTGTCAGTCGTTACGCCGTTCGCAACGGCACGTCGCGCGCCCGGCAAGTCATACCGAGAGCCCGCGACACCTCTGCCTGCGGGAGCTCCGACCGTGAACCTCCGAACCCGGTCGTGGACTCGAGTCTTCATCTCTATCACAAGGGATGGGTTGACTCGCAGCCCCATCTGCAAATTATGCCTAACCCTCTTCACGTTTCTGGAATATATTTTTCTGCAGCAAAGAACAGAAGCGCGGAGCCGATGCGCACCGCGATAGCTGACTCGATCGTATCGAATTCATGTAAACAGAGCGTCGTCGAGATGGGCTGACATTTCTCAGCTCGATTCTCTGACTCAAACCACCGCTGCCAAGGAACAACACCCAGCCACTGATAGCCAAGGAGGATGGAGAAGCAGAACCGAAACCGAAACTGGTCCCAGGTCAGTGATTGATGTATGACCACGCGCTGCAACTTAACGGAGTGAAATTACACGTGCAAATAATTGGAAAACCTTGTTTCACTTCCTGAATTTTTCATAAAGCTATTATTTTAGGGCAAACGAAAGTTGAAGGTATCTCTCTACGTTTCTGAAGATCTTAAAATGACGTAGTCGAGTAGTGCGTGTGCCGGCCGATGGCGCCGCATGGTCGTTTCATTAGCACAAAAAGGCAGCGATTTCGAATGGGCTTTATTAAATGCAGACTCAATATTAAGTCGAAATATTTCGAAATCAGCATGTCTAATGTTTATGGAAGCAGTAAAAATTAAAACCGGGCAGCTTCATTTTCCTTTCACAACCCCTTTAAACCCTAGGGCCTTAGGAAGAGTGACTGTGCCTGCATCGACATCCGGATGGATACCATCACATTTGATTATGAGGTGTTCAATTGTTTCCACAGATCTACCACACACTGCACATGTGTCATCTTCTTCGCTAAATTTCTTTTTGTAGCTGCGCGTTCTAAGACACCCTGACCGAGCTTCAAAAAGTAGGGCACTGCCTCTTGAGTTATCATAGAAAAATTCTTTCCTGATCTGCCTTTTCCAGTGCTACCTAAAGCCCCTCAATGAAACAAAAGTAGCGAAAAGCTTTGAACTTTCCGACACTCCTCCTCTCCTGGCGCGCCGCCGGAGAATCGAGCCTCACATTGGCCGAGGCGTCGTAGTCACGTGTTAGCGCGCGCTTTTTGGCTCCGCAGCAGACGCCGGCGCCATTGCCGGGGCCGGGAGTCGCGCTTCATTTTCTTTCTGTGCAACAGTTTTGGCGGGAAGCGTTTTTTTTTTTTCATCTTTGACGGCGTCTACGTGTTGCGGCGATGCCGAGCTTCTGTTGCGCGTATAGATGCAACAACCGAGGTGGCAGTGGCAAAAGATTTTTTTATAATTCCTTCCAGAAAAAGCAACGCGCCTTGCCGAGAGGTTTGGCAGCACAGGATCGGCCGGGCAAACTTCGATAATGTTGTGGATCCGCGTCTTTGTGCGATAAATGGTCGTTTTTCAGTTGTTTTTTCGGATGATTTGGTGCGAAGCGCCAGCGGCTGCAGTCTTTCTTCGCACTAAATGCCATTTGGCATGATTTTAAATAGACTCGTTCGCTAGCGGGTACGAAAGCCGTGCTGAAGTGCAGGTTTAATGTTGCTCGCATTGCGCGGCGTGTTGGCTTGGTTTCAGCCGGGCTCGTTCGCATGTTGTTTGAGCCCCGCCGTTTACGTTGCTCGCTATGCAGGTCCAGGCTTGATGTTGCGAGCATTGCTTGCCGTATTTGTGTTGCTGCAGCTGGACTCCTGGGCTCACGAACTCGATACTAAAGGGGCGGTACTCGCTGTTTGAGCCTACGCTGCTCATGCTGCTCGCGGTGCAGGTCTGGCTTTCATGTCGCGCGCATCGCTAGACGTATTTGTTTTGTTACAGTTGCACTCCTTCGCTCACGAACTCGACACCAAAGGTGCGGTACTTGCTGTTGAAGCTCCTACTGCTCATGCTGCTTGCGATAAAGTCTAGCTTTCATGTTGCGCGCAATGCTGAACGTATTTTTCAAGCAGGGTTCTAAACCGAAATCGGGCGTTACTGTGCCAAGGCACGTTAACGCACCTGTCGCTTGAATACTCTATATCTGCGTGGATAATACCTGAGAATGCAAGCAAGGACCTCTGTAAAACATAGTTTCAGACATTTTGGGTTGAGGCCGTCGTCGCTGCCGCGAATTCCTGCGAAAATCACGATGCGTGGAGCTATGTAACGTGGATAGGTGGTGTCAGATGAATCGCTAACGCAGGGGCGCACGCAATGAACCAGACAATTTCCAAAGTTCGACATTGGAAAAGCTCCTCACGGCTTTTAATGTGGAGTGGTGACGTGTTAACACTTGTGTATTCTTTTTTCAGTTATGAAAGGTCACGCTCTATATATTTTTTCGTGCCTTGTATCTCCCACGCCACAATCTCAATGCGGCTGAATCGGAGGCAGGAAATGCAACAAAAATCATGCGGGCGCGCGGTCCGCTGCGCGAAATAGGGTGAGCGACGAGAAAGCCACTCGTCGAGCGATGGTAGTCACTCTAGAGCCGCGAACTCGCTCGCGCGCGCCACTTCCAACGTGTGCTCCGCAGTCAAAGCGATCGAAGAACAAGAAGTTTCCATAAAGCAATCCAACGTTGGTCTGGGCATTTATTACAGTAACTGATTTTTCAATCTTTCATTTCATGATGACATTTTGACCGAAGCCAAGTCACAAAACGCAACACAAAGTTCATTTAGGCGCGCGGTCTGCCGGGCGCCAAAAGGCGACGATTGGGAGCGTCTGCTAGCTGCTCCAGTATGCTCCAGGCCTAGGTGCCGCCACACCGCGGCAGCTAACTGAAGTGAGGTGTACCGACGGCTCCCATTGCGAAGCGGGCGATGCGGCTGGCATTGTAAAATAGAGGAGGCGCTGTCACTGCTATCTGCACTTCTTACTTCGTGGTAGGAGCAATTAATATGTTTACTTGACATTCTGTTGGTGAAATATGCCACTGCGCGTTCCCCAGCTCCCCTACAAATTTGTTATGCTGCTCTAGGGATGTTCAAGTTTGGTTTGGTTTATAGGGGTTTAACGTCCCAAAGCGACTCAGGCTATGACGGACGCCGTAGTGAAGGGCTCTTGAAATTTCAATCACATGGGGTTCTTTAACGTGCAGTGACACTGTAGAGTGCACAGACCTCTAGAATTTCGCCTCTATCGAAATTCAGCCGCCGCGGCCGGAATCGAACCCGCGTCTTTCGGGCCAGCAACCGAGCGCCGTAACCACTGAGCCACCTGGTGAAGGTTTACATCTATTATTTTTTAAATTTTATGCCCCATTGATAGCATAACTTGGCCTTTAGCGCAGGAACGTGCATCACAGTAAAGAGCGGTGTTGGCGACGGCAGCGACAGGACGACACAGAGCTGAGCAGACGAGGTTCCATACTTGCTGTGTGTAGCGACGTCCTGTCGTCTGCTAGTGTCGCCCCATGCGATGCAATGGGCCCTTATTTTTGAAACGTCTTAAGAATTCGCTGGTCTCCTCGCTCAGTTGACGGCGCAGCAGGTAGGCATTGTCATGGAAAAAGACGAGAACGGCGAAAAGACAAAATGCTGAGTGGGAAAACAAGACGAACTGAAAAACCGTGCTGAGGTCCGATTTTGTGCACTGCCAAAGGCAGACTTCCGGGACAAGGCCACTTACTTCCGGTGGCTTCACTTTCGGGCGCTCAATGCGCCATCCAGCCCCCTAGTGGAGATCAGTGTTTTTTCCCCATCATCAGCATCATCATCAGCCTGGCTACGCCCACTGCAGGGCAAAGGCCTCTCCCATACCTTTCCAAATAACGCTGTCCTTTGCCAGCTGCGGCCACCGTATCCCCGCAAACTTCTTAATCTCATCCGCCCACCCAACTTTCTGCCGCCCCCTGCTACGTTTGCCTTCCACCAGCGGTTATGTTTATTTATTTATTTCAATACCCTCAGGGCCCGAGGACGTTATAGCGGGGGGTGGGAGTTACAATGCAGAAAAAACACACACAAAAGTACAACGTGCAGATTTGTTAACAAGCACAATGGTGCAATTACAAAACATAGTCAATAAGTGCTGATTTGAAAGATGGTGGATCCAGATTGAGACAATGGAGGGGGGGAAGGCGGTTCCATTCTGTGCAAGTTTTGGGTAAAAATGAGTTGAAAAAAACATTGGTGCGGCAGCAGGGAATGGCGACCTTAAACCGGTGATCAATGCGAGATGATGCATACGAAGGCTGAAAAAGAAGCTCGCTTTGCAGTGGTGGGCAAAAAAAGAAAATTTTATGGAACAGGGACAGACGAGAAAGTTTCCTGCGGAGAGATAAATCTGGGAACCGAAGATTTGATTTAATTAAGGATACACTAGTTGTACGATGGTAGTTGGAGGTAATGAAACGAACGGAACGGTTTTGCACAGATTCAATGAGGTCAATTACATACATACATACATACATCTTTATTAACTCTCACAAGGTTACATCAGTAACAGAGGAGAGAGGACGCAAGGCAAAAAGCTGCGTTGGTGCAGCTTGAGGGCCACCCTGCGCCCCCTGCCGGCGGTATCGCCTGGCAGCTAATCACAACAGCCGTGGAAGAGCGCACTCACAAGCACAAAAGAAAATACAGCCACAAAATATATACATCAACATTTGCATGACGTTATGCCTCTGTTATCACTCGACATTATTGGACAAAAGAAACTGCTCAAAATTTTTATGTACAGGAAACGCATTTATAATCAACCGAGATACAAATCAAGTAGAAAGAAGATACACAAAGCTATATATATATGCTCTAGTCATGATGTCAAAATGATGCACATTCAAACAAAGGAAAACATTCAAACACATTCAAACAAAGGAATAAGTGTTATTAATTTATGCCGTGAAGTCTTTTCAAGTATGATGTTGTTCTTGTGCAGAATATTGAGGTAGTGTGGTAGACTATATGTCACTGACTGCTTACCGTATGTAGTGCGGCAGAAAGGTACGGACCATGACATTTTGTTCCGTGTGTTATAAGATGGAATCGAACGAATGAGGTTGAAACTTGATAAGAGGAGATCATTCTTAGTTGAAACAGCATTTTTATACATAGAGATTAACTTGAATGGGAATAACTCTGAGAGTTTCATGATACTGAACCTTGCAAAGTAGGAAGCCGTATGAGTACACCATGGCACATTAGCTATTAATCTAATTGCTCGTTTTTGCGCCATTAGAATTTTCATTTGGTTTTGCTTGGTTGTTGTCCCCCAGACCATGAGACAATAAGTTATATGTGGCAATATAAATGCATTGTAAATTAATAATTTAACTCTAGGCGGAAGTGTGTGCCTCTGGCGGCATAGGATGCCATTAATCTTGTTTATTTTAGCGCAGATATTCTCAGTATGTTTATCCCAATTAAGTGATTCGGTCCAAACAACACCAAGACATTTCACAGCTGGTACGACATCAATTTTTTTGTTTCCTAACCAAAGGTCAAAATTTGCACGCACCATTCTGTTTTTAGCTCGGAATATTATTGCTTTGGTCTTCGTGATGTTTACCCTTAGGTAGTTCTTAAAGGACCATTGACGCAGGAATTCTAAGAACTTATTGCCGTGTTCTAGCAGGTCTCTTTCTGTGTTACCTGAGGAAAGCATTGTGAGGTCGTCTGCATACGCTATTATGTTGACAGGAAGGGGAGCAGAAATATATCATTAATGTAAATATTAAATAATAGGGGGCCCAGAATGCTGCCTTGTGGTACACCAGAGAGGATAGCTTGCGAGGTTGATATAGTGTTATTAAGGGAGACCATTTGTTTACGATATTTCAGATATGATTCAATTAAAGATAAGCTGTTACCTCTAATTCCATAGTTATTGAGTTTATGTACCAGTAAAGCATGCTTAAGCAGGTCAAATGCTTTGGAAAAATCAACAAATATTCCTAGTACAAGTAGCTTTTCCTCAAACGCATTTATTATTATTTCTTTTTGCTTAATTAGTGCCGTTTCCGTGGACCTTTGTTTTCTGAAACCAAACTGACTCTCTGATAAAACTGAATGTTTGACTAGAAAAATATTTATTCTCACATAAATAATCTTTTCCAGACCTTTGGATAATATCGGAAGAATGGAAATAGGCCTGTAGTTAGCCATATCTGAGGTAGCACCACCTTTGTGAATGACAGCCACTTTTGCTACCTGCATTTCTTTTGGAAACACGCCAGATTCTATGGCTAGATTATAGATATGCATTAGTATTGGAGCTAGTATGTCAACTGCAAATTTGAAGGGTTTGATCTGAAAGCCATCTTTATCTTCAGCTCTGCTATTTCTTAGATTCCTAAACACTGTCACTATTTCACCTTCATCAGTGGGATACATGAACAGGGATTCCGGAATACATGGTGTATTATACGCGTAACCCACAGGTGTGTCGGAGGGACAGCATAACGTTTTGGTTATGTTAACAAAGTAATTATTAAATTCATTACACAGTTCCTCCCCACCTATTGGTATACCATCTTTCATTATTGTCGTAATAGTTGTTTTTGAGGTGCGATTTAGTAATTTGTTCAGTTGGTCCCACTGGTTGTGAACACTTCTATTGGACCCCACCGAAAATGCATTACTAAAATATCTTAGCTTAGCAGTTCGCAATTCTCTATTCAGCTGGTTTCGGTATTTCTTATATTTCTCAAGCTTGGAAGGCTCCCGTGATTTCATGAATTGCGCAAACATTTTTTCTTTGGTCCTTATTTTGCGCAGCAGTTCTTGCGTAACCCACGGCTTCTTTGGATTGCGTTTGCGCGGACGTACTAGTGGAAAACATTTATCATAGACAGTTTTAACTTTGAACAAAAATGCATCATACGCCTCATTCACGTCTTTTAAAGACAGCACATCGTCCCAACTAGTGTCATATAACATCGAACGAAAACGGTCAAGTGTGGTGATATCAACGCGTCGAAAATGTGGAGAGGGTGCTGCGGGAACTTGATAAGGGCGTTCGGCTAGGACGAAGGCAAAAACAGGGAGATGGTCACTTAAGTCGGATAGTACTGTGCCAGCTTTTGTTTCGCATTTTTCGGTGTTCGTGATTACAATATCAATACAGGAAGATGTGGAGCACGTGACGCGTGTAGGTACTTCGATAAGATTTAAAAAGCCATATGCATCTAGTAGGCTTATGAATTCTTGTTGTGCTGCTGAATGACATCGCGTATCAACATTCAAATCACCCGATAAAAATAATACTTGCTGGTTTGTTGTTACGTAATCAAACAGGCTTTCGAGAACGTCTAGGCACCCTCTCAAATTTCCATCAGGAGGACGGTACAGAACGGCAAATACATCATTCCCACCTTCAACTGTCAGGATTTCAATATCTGCGGTAGAAACAGTGAATTGTTTCTTTTCTTTTGCAGGTTGTGTGTTCAATATCTGCAACGACACACCGCCACCCCGGCGCCCAGGTCTATTAAGAACAAAATGTGTACAGTTACTTAGAACTAAATAGTTTGCGTCATCTTGATACCAGGTCTCGGTGAACATAACTACATCAAAAGAAAATTTAAAAACAGATAACAAGGCTTCTATTTCTTCAGCTTTGTTATTTATCGAACGGCAGTTCAAGTGAAAAAGTTTTAAGGCGTTTGTGCTAGCTAGCTTATTTAACTGTTCTGGAGCAAGCAAGTGATAGGAATCCATGATGAAAGATAACTTCCTAGGTCATCTTGGCCACGTCACTGCTATTAGTTATTTATCTTTAGCAGCGTGCTGTTCTCAGATTTCCGTGCGTAGATCTGGCCTCCGCGCACCCAGACAAACTTCCAGTGTGACTCACGCTTCTTACTGACAGCAAGCCCCAGCAAGCGCTTGCGATCTGGGCACAAGTGCTCATTCACGTACACAGAGTCCGTCTCCTGGAAACCAAGGTCTGTACATGACAGCCTCGTTTTTCGCGCCTTTTCAAGAAAAGCGTCTCGCTTCCTTCGATGCACAAATTGTGCGACTATGTACTTTTCTGTTTTGCTTCCATGAACAGCTACCCTATGACATACGTCAATGTCGGAAGGCGAAACACTTTCGCCCACTTTTTCACCAAGTTCTCCCAAAATTTCAAGCAAGTTTTCATCTGTGCTCACAGGTATCCCTTTGATTTCTACATTTGCATTCCGCGAGTACTGTTCACAGCGTACCAGCCGTGCTTCACACAATTTGATCTGGGAAGCAAGAGAATCACAGCGATTTCTTAGAATTGCGTTTTGTTCGCGCAATTCCTTATTCTCCTCGACTGTGCTCTTGAGGTCATCCTTCATCTCGTCATATTTCTCACTAATGAATGACATGCTGGTTTTTATTTCTCTGAGCTCATTGCGAACATCGCGTTCAAGGGATTCCCTGAAAGCCTTGAATTCAGCCCTGATTTCTTTCTTCATTTCATCTAGTGCTAGCGCTAGTTCCTTGCTGATTTTGGACATGATACTGCGAGGCAAGCTGCAGCAAAAATCACAATGGTAGCAGTTTACAAATGGCAGCAGCGGCGTGGCAGTTTGCAATCTACAGAAATGTGTAAAGCAAAATGACCAACCTGCAGCAAAAGCAAAGAGTTGGGTTAGCCTCTGTGTCGGTCGCGCTGCTCACGCCACTGCCGCCATGTGAAGAGCAGTCCACGTCGCCCCCGAGCTTTTGTAGCCGAAGCCCACCGACGTCACAGCGCCTGGTCCAATCGGCGGCGCGCAGATATCTTCAGGTACGATGCTACGCTTCGGCTTCTTCCAGAAAGATATGTTGAGCTGGATCCTATATTACCGACGCGTATTCAAGTTTAAGCCTTAAGCTTGATACATTATCAGTAGGGCCCGGAACTTTAGGCATTTGCCTAAACATGCCTATAAAGGTCTAAACGGAGGATTTTTGTACTCGCCAGCCTTCTTGTTATTTTTTACTAAATACTACACAAGACAGGACTGGCGCCAACTTCCATCTATGTTTATTCATGGAAAAAAACTACTTAATAACCACACGAGCAGGCGAAAAGATAAAAGCAAAGACGATACTAGGGGTGATATAACAAAGACACACGTGCCAAAAGGACAAAAGCAAAGATTATAACGCTGGCAAAGACCCACGAAGGAAACTAATCTCTTCATCTGACAGCGACACAGATGGCTTGCTTATGCACATATACCCCCTCTGCTTGATGTGATATGCTTCGATTATTTCACGCTCTAATCTGTCTCTAGACCTTGCAATGAATTTAGTGTTTTCAGAACCGGGACGGCATTTGCACCTTTTGCAGTGAGTGGCCGTGTGGCTGCCATAACCATTTTTTATAGCAATCTTGTGCTGCCTCACTCTTTCATTAAAGCATTGACCTGTCTGGCCGATATATTCCTGACTGCAGCTTAGAGGCACAACGTACACAACATCGGCCGTGCATTCAGTAGCACGGATTTGGTTATTCTTTTTGGACTGCCTAACCAGTTCAAGGTTTCTTCAAGTTTGTTCAAGGTGCAAACGCGCGATAGCTTGCAGGAGCAGAAAGCACCATCTTGATCTTATACTTGCTGGTCATTTTCTTCAGGTTGTGCGAAACCCGATGAATTTAGGGAATCACCAACGTCCGTTGTTTTTCTATATCCTTGTTTTTTTTTACCCTGTTCACCCTTTGACGAACGCGTGAAATAACAGAAGCATGCAACATCAAGCAGAGGGGCTATATCTGCATAAGCAAGCCATCTGTGTCGCTGTCAGATGTAGGGATTAGTTTTCTTAGTGGGTCTCTTTCAGCGTTTTAATCATTGCTTTGGTCCTTTTGGCACGTGTGCCTTTGTTAAATCACCCCTTGTATCTGTTTTGCTTTTATCTTTTTGCCTGCTCGTGTGGCCTTTTCCATGAATAAACTTAGTTGGAAGTTGGCGCTAGTCCTGACTTGTGTGTGTTGCTCCGTCTTTTAGCGCCGGTACGCTCTTTGCGCAAACCATGTCATGCTACAACCAACTAGCTAAAGTCAAAGTCTTGCTGGCGGTATGGAGTACTGGTAAATGCTCAGAACATGTGCAAGACCTGTTTAAAGAACTACGCCTGTGCCGGAATGCATCTGAGAGATTCCAAGTTTCCTATGGATATGTTAATCCCTGCAGGTTGTAAGGCTTTAAATTTGTGGATTAGGAACGCCTCTCTGTATTTTCTGTCCCTTGAAGACTTGAAGCCTGATTGAAGAATGAACAGTTTAAGTTCATCGAAGTTGTGACTGCGTTGGTTAAAATGTGCCTACACGGCCTTCTGTAGTTCCTCGCTGTGTCAGCTCGATGACCATGCATTTAGTCTGACGCTCATTGATTGCCTGGTTTCTCCGATTTATTATTTCTGACAAGAGGAGCATTGAAGCATCTAGATAACATTAGACGACGCGCAGTTAAAGACTATCTTTAATTAAAGCTAGTCTTCATATCGAAGTTGAAGTAGCTTGCTGTGCTTCAAACAGTAGTGTCGCTTTGTAAATGCTTGCATGTGGCAAGCATTTACAAAGTGGACTTAATGGCATCGGACAAACAGGGATGCTCACCCATTTCTTCTTCATTGTGCAGATCACGCTGTATTCGGCAGGATTCGACGATGGACACAGTGCACATGCTTGCCGAGAGGCCGGCACTTTGAACCCCCTGGATCGCTCGACTGATAGCCATATCATCGACGGAGCACTACCGCCACTGTTCAATTCCCTTCCACGTGTGGTGCGAGCATACCAGCTGACCAAGGAGGTGACGTCAACAGAAGCGCGGCAGCGCAGCTATATAAACAACAGCCCCACCGGCCGACACTTCAGTGGACTTGGTGGCATCGGACGAACAGGGATGCTCACCCATTTCTTCTTCACTGTGCAGGTTGGTGATAAATACACAGTATATTCTGTTCGTGATGACTCTCGTGCTTTGATGGTGCTACCAAGTCCACAGTTTCGAGAGGAAGAAATAGGATTGGGCAGCGCATGTCATGCGAAGGAAAGATAACCAATGGTCCTTAAGGGTAATGGACTAAATTCCAAGAGAAAACCAGCGGAGCAGGGGCGGCAGAAAGTTAAGTGGGAAGATGCTATCAAGTTTGCGGGGATACGGTGGCAGCAGCTGGCGAAGAAGGACAGGGTTAATTGGAGAGACATGGGAGAGGCCTTTTCCCTGCAGTGGGCGTGGTCAGGCAATGATGACCGAGTGTGGTAGCGCCTGGTTTCAAAGGGGGAATTCCCAACACCCATCGCCATCAACACAACCGCCTCACGTTTTGGCGAAATGGGTCTACAGTGCTGTCGCGTTGAAACAGTGCGCCAACTGAGCGAGATGGGGACCTTCTGAGCGATACGTGCGTAGAATCCTGCACAGCGGCAACCGCGGGAATTTCCTTGTGCCCGCTTTTTGTCGGGGCTGCAGCAGGGCGTGACGTGCAAGAGCAGCGCAGCGCTGTATCCAGAGAACCCGGCCACGACTTGCGTGGCGCCGCCCTTGATTGTAGCCCCCTCCTCCCTCGGAGGAGGAGACGGGTCCACTGACGAGCTCACCTGCTCCTTGGGCGTGCAGCGAAACTCGCGGGTCTTCTTGGCCGCCACGGAAGAGGGCAGATCCGACTGCTTGATCTCGATGTACCTCCGCAGTTGGTCCTGCACGGTGCGGAGGAGGGGAATGTGTCTCGTTGGTTCTGTCTCGAGCACGACATGTGTGGCACTACGCGCCTTTCGACAGGTAGAAATGGGCGAAACACTTGATCGGGGCACTTCATGAGTGCACTGCCTAAGCTGGTAGCGGAAAAAAATTACAGGCTCGTTTAATTATTATTACGCGATGACAGTGCCTTCTCCACACTTCAATTGCATTGACGATTTGCCGCCGCTTTCCGCGTTGCCCACGCGCCAGTTTGTTCCGATGTCAACCACCGTGAGGTTCCTGAACCAGACCCTGCCCCGTCCTCCCTCTGTGTTCTCGTGGAGCCACCCTCCTCTCCAAGCGGAGAGGAGGATATAGCTCTGTCTCCTGTCTAGCAGGTGGTGCTGATGCACTGAAACGGGTCTGTTCCCGGCAGAACTGCAGGACAGCCAGAATCTCACCGACTGCAGGTTGCCCACGTAGTCGTCCGAGAAGCAGACGATGGCCTCCACGCGGTGGCGAAGCTGCAGGTCACACAGGTGGTGCAGGATTAAGCACACCTGCAACTTCACCCCTTCCGCGATCTGCATATCGATGAGGCCCAGGGGGACGACTCCGTTGCCGCCGCCACTGCCGTCGCTGCCGGCCACGGGGACCCCGACTGCTGCGGGAAGGAGAGGCAGTTTGTTTGCACACTTTTGCACGGCAGTGAACCGCTGCACGAAACAGCCTTGCCCTTTATTTCGGCAAACCTCTGCGTTTGCCCAATAAATTGTGTTCATCATCATCATCGTCGTCAGCCTGACTACACCCACTGCAGGGCAAAGGCCTCTCCTATGTCTCTCCAATTAACCCTGTACTTTGCCAGCTGCCGCCACTGTATCCCCGCAAACTTCTTAATCTAATCCGCCCATCTAACTTTCTGCCTCCCCCTGCGACATTTCCCTTCTCTTGGCAGTTGAAGCCGCCGCGGTGGCTCAGTCGTTATGGTGCTCGGCTGCTGACCCGAAAGACGCGGGTTCGATCCCGGCCGCGGCGGCTGAATTTCTTTGGAGGAGAAATTCTAGAGGCCCGTGTACTGTGCGATGTCAGTGCACGTTAAAGAACCCCAGGTGGTCGAAATTTCCGGAGCCCTCCACTACGGCGTCTCCCATAGCCTTAGTCGCTTTGGGACGTTAAACCCCATAAATCAAAAACCAAACCACCTTCTCTTGGAATTCACTCCGTTACCCTTAAAGGGGCCCAGAAACACAATCTTAGTTAACTGTTTTGCCTGTTGATTGCATACAGTGAGTTATAATGGTGCTATTAGCGTCGGTAATACCGCGTATATTCCGTTTTTTAATATTTTAATGTCCTCCCAAAAAACAACTTCATGGCTCTAATGGTGTCGCCACACAGTGGCGGGTTTTTAGCAGCGGATATGACATCACCTGGCGCGAGCTTGATGATCGGACAAACAGTAAATATACTGCAAATTGTGTGAATAAATAGACACACTTTGTCACCTGTCTGCGTTTTATATTAGATCAACAAAAACAACTTGTTTGTCTTAGATAAAAGCCCTGCAAAGCAAGTAAAATAAAAATACACCACCAGGGGCGCTCTGGCATGGAAACGACGCTGCCAGTCTCAGCAAAAACGAGTTACAGGGAGCAGGCAACCATGGAGTACAAACTTCCGCGACGTGCTCTGGCTGGCTGTTTTGATTGGTTGCGCCAGGTGCCGTCATTGGGAGAGCGAAATAGGAGTGGGAAGCCCCGCCAAAATTGAGTTGAGGGCAGCGTTTTGTTTGCTTGTATTTTGAAATTTCTCCACTGAATAACTCCCGTTCCTGTGCATCGATTCCTGTAATTCTTTTTAAGTCAGCATCTGTGTGACATAAAGAACCCACCTGAAGTATAGCCGGTATCCCCCCAAGCAGTGTTTCGCAGCCCCTTTAAGGACCACCGGTTATCTTGCCTTCGCATTACATGGACTGCCCAAGCACAGGACGCGCTGTCAGCGCCCGTCCTGTCCGTCTTTCTGTGTGGTTTGTGTACAATTTAGCGCTGTTTTTACTTTCCTGAACACAATGTCACACCAACTAGCCCAGCAAAAGATACTGTTAAATGCCCAATCAAGCAACAGTCTTACTATACTTACTCTCAAGCACTTTGTAGTTCCATACTCTGCCTTCCATCCCCCCCCCCCCCCCCCACTTATCACTGTTGCCTAAGTATATGCGTTAAGGGGGGGGGGGGGGAGGGGGGGAGGGGCGATGCTGATTTTTAAGCTATTTTCTTGGTTTCCCTGGTTTGGATTATGGGGTTTAACGTCCCCAAGCGACTCAGGCTATGAGGGACGCAGTACTGGAGTGTTCCGGGTAATTTCGACCATTTGGGCTTTTTTAACGCTCACTGACATTGCACAGTAGCCGGGCTTTCAACATTTCGCTTTCACAGGAATGAGACCACTGCGGCCGGAATCGAACCCGTGTCTCGATCGAAGCAGCAGCCGAGCACCATAACCACTGAGTCAGCGCAGCAGCTTTAAAACTATTTTCTTCTTTAAGGCACGATCCTGATCATAATTGCCGTGAAATGTAGAGTCCAAATCTGCTAACAGATTTTAAATAGCTAAATTAGAGTATGATTTATAAACAGTTTTGCGCCTTTAATTAGGCTGTTGGTTTCAGGCCGTAAGCCAGAAGTATTAACGAATTATTAGAAATGTTTACCGCACTGAATCGCCCAAGATGCACTTCATGCGAACACACTGCTTTTACACTTGCCTGAGTGAAAATACATTGGTACAAAAATCTACGAATTAAACGTACAAATTGGGTTGGCAGGTAATTTAGGAAAGCAAATAATTAAATTTCATGCATAATGTAAAGCCAGCAAAAATAGCGTCGCCACACAGCTCTACTCCTCCTGAATAAATTGGTACTAAGCTCATATCAGTTGCCTACGGAAAACGGATATGGGGCAGAAACGTGGAGGCTAACAAAGATGGTTCAGCTTAAGTTAAGGACAACGCAGCGAGCTATGGAAAGAAAAATGATAGGTGTAACGTTAAGAGATCGGAAGAGGGCGGAGTGGGTGAGGGAACAAACGCGGGTTAATGACATCTTAGTTGAAATCAAGAGGAAGAAATGGGCTTGGGCAGGGCATGTAATGCGCTGGTCCTTAAGGGTAACGGAGTGGATTCCAAGAGAAGGCAAACGTAGCAGGGGACGGCAGGCAGTTAGGTGGGCGGATGAGATTAAGAAGTTTGCGGGGATACAGTGGCGGCAACTGACAAAGGGCAGGGTTAATTGGAGAGACATGGGAGAGGCGCAGTGGGTGTAGTCAGGCCGCTGCTGCTGCTGCTGATGATGATGACGGAAAACGAGAGGGAAAACCCTCAAGGCAGAGACTGTATTCGTAAAATCCTCAACAGCGACGAAGTCTGTGTGCTCTTATAGAGCCCCCGGAAATGGTGTCGTGGGAGAAGGGCTGCAGCGATGGCTGCCATCTTGGAAGGCGCCAAACGAGCTTTCAGATGGAAGCAAAGGGGTTGAAGAGCGCTTGTGCAATTCCGATCACGTGACTCGATATGACATGGAAAGTGCACAACCAGACGAGGACGCCGAAGAAAGACAGGTAACACGCGAGCGCTCATATTCCGCTCTGCGGTTCATAATAAATTGTTATTAGCGCTCATGTGTTGCCTGTCTTTCTTGAGCGCCTTCGTCTGGTTGTGCGCTTAAACTCACGTCATGCCGTATCAACACACCCAAACTGCAACGTTATTGAGCTAATTCAAAGCTCGAGGTTTGGTTTTCGGCATGGTGAGTCTCAAAATATTATTTTTTTTTTGCCTTATTACTACTGTTTTGAGCGTGTATCTTTTGGGGAGATATGGCTGGAAGTGTATTTAGTACAAAACTTTTTTTGTGTGGGAAAATAGACTTTTTGCAAGACCCACAGCCCCCTTCAAGAAGCCTTTTTTTCTCGTGTACAATCAATTAGTAAATCAACAATTCATTCATTCATCCAGTAGGTCTGTCGGCCAATAGGGTTTAGAAACGAATGAACTCGGGAAATAGAACACACTAACGCCAAGATGGGAGCTGGTACTTGCTGGGCAGCTGTTTTGTTGGGCTAACCCTAATGGCTAAGACGTGTTGTCTTTAAATGTGAAAAACGTCGTGCTTATGGTTGTCGCCTGATTCGCCTAATCTACGTCATTAAGAGACGAAACACGGAGAGATGAAAAAGCTGAACCTTTGCATGGCTGGAAAGTACTGGGATCCAGAAGGTAGAGCAGCCACTGTAAGTCTGTGTTGTCGAGAAGTCCCACCAGCAAGAGCTTGTCAGCGAGCTTCAGGAGAGGCCTGCGGTGAGTTAAGTGAGCCATGTGTCAGCCGCAAGAAAAGAAAGAATGTGAAAAAAGTTTCCTTGGATTAGGCATATCAGCTCGTTGGCTATCAGGTAGGGATGGCAACGAGAAAATTCTAACGCGCAGTGTGCGTCCGGTCGGGTAGCCGGACGTCAGTTGGCTGCGCTGCGACTGGGGTTTTCCAGTGACCGCTTTTTCCGTCGAAAAAAAAAAGAAAGGAAAAACATCCTGTCCGGCGCAAAAGTTACGCTACTGTTTTTAAGGCGAAAGCCTTTAATGCCTCATACTGTCGTTAGCAGACGCGTCGGCAGCCGTGTCGACAGAAGCGTCGGCAGGAGTGTCGACAGACGTGTCGGCAGGAGTGTCGACAGACGCGTCGGCAGGTTCGTCCGCCTTTCGGCGTCACTGCTGAAAAGGCTCAAGGTTCCAGCATGAATAAAGGCGCATCTAGTGAATGCATGGGCTTCATAAAAACAATAAAAAGAGTAAAGTCAAGGAAAGGAAACTAGAAAATAAAAATAAGAAAATAAACAAAATGAAAACAAAATAAAAATAAGATATGAAAAAAAGCAAAAAAATTAAGAAAACGAGCAAAAAATAAATGAAAAACAAAATATGAAAAATAAAAAGTAAATAAAAACAAACAGTGGCCAGGCTAGGCTTTCGCCTTGCAGCACTTTAGAGAGCCAAAGTGCCCCCTGAATTTTTCTGTTATTTAATAATAATAATAATAATAATAATAATAAACACCTTTATTTTCAGAGAACAGAATACAATCTTTAAGACAAGTCTGCCCAAGCCATAAAGGCTTGTAGGGCAGTACTCGGCAATCGATGAAAGACAGATATATTAAACAATAGGTGTTACAAAGCAAACAAACAATGATAAACCGCAATACCTAAGGCAAACAAGAACAAAGAAGCAGTTTAGGTTACCGACATATGTGTTTTTAAGAAGTTCTTTAATAGAGACAACGAAGAAACTGAAAAGATTGAATCAGGCAGAGAATTAAACATTTTTGGTATGTAATAATTACGAGTGAAGTGGCCATAGTGAGTGTAGCAGCGAGGTACCGTGAAACGGGGATGATGTCGAAAAGGACGAACAGGAATGAAAGGCACCAAAAATGTACTCTCCCAAAAGTGAGCACGAATGACTACATGATGGAAGAGGGCATCAAAAGAGGGCAGCTGTAAAAGCGAAAACAAATTGCAATCAGGTGAAGCATTTGTGTTGTATGCCACGGATCGAAGGATGTTCTTTAATATCGCATTTAATTTCATTCGCCAAGTCTTTGAGCAATGATAATAAACAGTGACTCCATATCTGAGAATCCCATAAATGAGAGCATGTGCAATAAGCTTGCGAGTCTGAAAAGGTAATAAATAACGAACATTGTATAGTACACATGATAAACCACGAAGCTTGTTGCATACTAGGGTAAGATGACTGTTCCAAGACATATCACTGTCAAAAAGTATACCAAGGTACTTGACACTATTTGAAAAATTAATTGGAATGCAAGAGCAATTAAGACAATGCGAAGAATGTAAAAACAATGGTTCAACAAAAGAAAGCTTTTTATGAGGATTACGAAAACAAATGAGTTTAGTTTTCTGTTGATTAATTGCAATAGAATTATTTAAGAACCAGTTCATAACATGCACCACATCTGTTCTAAGAGCATCCATGGCCAGAGGCAACGAAGTATTTGTTGACAACAATAACGTGTCATCGGCGTATTGAAAGATGTAACATTTTGCGACAGCATTCGATAAATCATTTACAAATAAATTGAAAAGCAAAGGCGATAAAACAGAGCCCTGTGGAACACCTGCCGACAAAAATGATTCAGAACTTCGATGCCCGCTTATTTCAACAACTTGAGCCCGATTAGAAAAATATTCTTTCAGCAAATCTTTAAAAGGACCCCTAAAGCCCATGACATCAAGTTTTTCTAGCAGTAGGTCATGCCGAACACAATCAAAAGCTTTGCTAGCGTCCAAAAACAGACCACATGCGAATTTGTTATTATCAAAGCATGAGTAAATGATATCAGTAAAGGTTTCTAATAACAGAACAGTTCCTTTACCTTCAATAAAACCAAACTGTGCCTCTGATAAGATATTATTCGTGAAAACAAAACTGTTCATAACTTGGAATAGGTGCTTTTCAAGAATCTGCGCAATCGCAGGTAGAATTGAAATAGGCCTGTAATTTTCAATAGCTTTTAAAGAGCCACTTTTATGTAGCGGTTTAACTATGGCAACTTTTAAATTGTGTGGAATGAAGCATTTAGTGATAAAACCATTCAACATAAAAAGAAGTGCCGACTGCAGTTTCGTGAAGTTCCGTTGGAGGTCACTCATCCTGATATTGTCAATACCTGCGGCTTTCTTCGAATTGAAGCTAAAGATTATGCTGTGAAGGTCCTGGGGTGTAATAGAGGGGAGAAAAGCTGAAGAAGCTGTGCAATATAAAGACCGAGGAACCTCATAGTGGGATAATGGAAACTTCCTGGAAACCTGAGAGAAAAATGCATTAAACTCAGAGGCAGCAGAGGGAAGGTCTCTGAAGGATTTGGCAAATGCATCGCTAATGGATTGTTTAGGGTTTCGTCCAAAAAGGCAATTGATAGTTGACCAAGTTTTACGCGAAGAGTGTTGGTTATTATGGAAAGCCGAATTGAAGTAGTTACGTTTCGAGGCTCGAATCATGGCAGTGACTTTGCTTCTAAATAACCTGAAATTATCTTTGAGGCGTGTGTTGTTGGGAAAAGGGCGTCTTTTTCTGCAATGGCCTTTAGAATGTCCCTTGTTAACCAAGGAAGGTTTGGGTTACGTTTTTTAATCACTTTGACTTTTTGTGATGAGGCTGTTATGGAACTGACAACCTGCACAAATCTATCGTATACGTTAAAAGAATTCGCTTCCTCGAGGAAAGAGGCCCAGTTAAAGTCGGCTATAAGTTTATAGAATGTGGCAGTGTCTGTATATGTAATTTGCTCCTTATTAAGGCATGATTTATTTGAAGAAGGAAAAAGGATATGAGAACCTACAAAGTAATGATCTGAAAGTTTGTATGTAATCACAGAAGAGAAATTCTGGGCAAACGGAGCTCTTATATTGATGTGATCGATACAAGAAGCTACGAAATGTTTTCCCAGGTACTCTTCTCTTGTGTAGTCTTTTATCGTTGGTTCAATACCATGTTTTGCCAAAGTGTTGAGGTACTCGCAAACAGATGAACGTGCTGGTGACAAGGTGTCAATATTGAAGTCTCCAATGAGGCATATAGCATGATTTGGCAATAGGGAGCCCAAAAAATTGTCGAGCTCAGAAAGAAATTCTTTCACATTTTGGGAAGGAGGCCTGTAAACTCCTAGAAGTGTAACCTCCGAACTTAAAAGTGATATCTGCAATGCAACACACTCAGCAAAGCAAAATGTTGACTTTAAAGGGTAAGCATTCCATTTGCTGTGAACGAAAACAAGAATTCCGCCGCCTATCCGATTTGAGCGTGTGTAAGAGAAACTAGAATAATTGGGTAACGAAAAAGAGGAGAGAAGTGTGGAAGGGATGTTAATTTCTGTAAGTATGAATGCATCTATGGTATTCTTAGTGTTCTATGGTAGCATCTATGGTATTCTTAACAACAGCCAAAAATTCATTCCAATGTTTTCGTAAGCTGCGTATGTTTACATGAACTACACTGAATGCGTCCACCTTTGCGAGACTAAGTTACAAAATTCACCAATATTGGCGCAAAGAGAAAAGGTACAGTTCATGATTCAAACTAGTTTATCTAAATCAGTAGAATCATGGATTCGAAAAATAGAAGAGACTTCGGTCTTCCTAGCAATTTAGTTTCCATTACGGATTATCATGGTCTACTTTGTTTATTACATGGGTACTAACGGGGCGGGCCAATCAAGACTTTGCCTAAGGGGAATTCACTGGTCCATGGGCCAGACAACTCGATCTACCACGCAGTGAAATGAGGGCGAAGGTGAGGACATGCGCCGCTTCTGCGCGCATGTCTCGGCGCAAGGGCACTACTCACACGAAGAGGTTCTCGTTGCTCCCGCCGATGGGGTCCCGGTTGGGGCGGCTGTCCTTCTTGACGGCGTCGGCGAGGGCCTCGATGACGAACTGCTTCAGGGCGTCCACCGGGAAATACGGCGTGCTGAGGTCGGCGATGGACTCGACTTTCTCCCTGCGAAGCGACCGGTGTCTCGGCGTGATGCGCGTGGCATTTCGCCTACTTTTTCAGAAGAATGGCCTGAGGGGCGAGTTGGTGCAGGATGAAATGAACGGCGGCGCAACCAGGACACTAACGAGAGAGGGGACACCACATGCGCACACTACCAACTGTTTATTACACGGAAAGGCGGCATATTTAAACATACAGCCCAGGCGTGACACTCATCCCATTATCGCTCCGAACCCAACACGTGGAAAAAAGCAGCAACATCAGGTTAACCGACAAGAAACCTTTAATCTCTGCAGAAAAAAAAACTAAAAGATTCTGATAACAGAACTTAGAGGAGGCCATATCGTAGCAAAAGCAGAGTCAAACTGGTGTCCCCTCTCTTGTTAGTGTCCTTGTTGCGCCGCCGTTCATTTCGCCTACTTTTTTCTTAACGGTGAGGTTAGGATCCCACCCCGAGAGGGTCGTGCAGCTGAAGCCCATTGTAGTAGCTTCAGTTGCCGCATAAATCCGCAATCCAAGGCAAGGCAATCCAAGAGAGAAGAAGAGTGAAAGAGAAAATAAGCGAAGAGATGAACAAAGGGCACTGCGCACGTACAAACAAGGACGAGAGGGGTACACAGCTAACAAACAAAAAAATGAGAATAAAAAAGAGAAAGGGTCGGAAAAGGAGGGACATCATGGCCACCGCCGAATGTTTCAAGTGAGCCGCAGCCTTGTTAAGTCAACAGACGTTTTTTTATGAAGCTTTTGCGACTGACGGTGCCAGTCTTAGACACAAAGAGAGAGAGAGAAAAAATCTACAACTTTTCGTACTCAGAGCTGGAATAAAGTGGTTATACAGGGTGTCCTAGCTAACTTTAGCCTGAGTTTAAAATAACGCCGAACCTCTCCAAGTCTACCCCCCACCACATATGAAGCTTTCCCCGGCGGTATCCTACCATGGCCCTAAGACGCATTCAAACACTCACTTTCCCCAATCACCCCCACTTACACCGCATTCGCCCAACATTATGCGCAGATACATGCCCCTGGTGTGGCGATATTCCCACATTCACGCACATTACATGGACATGCACATGGACATGCGCTGAAGGAGGCGACGCTGGCCAGCGGCACCCTGGGAGTCACCATCGCCAAAGCGTCGGCGGAAACCTCCAGAGTCCTCCGGTCTCCTTTCACGCAATGCATGCTTATTCTCTCTCTGTGGCTGCTGTATGGAGCAAGTCACACTATTTTTGTGTTCTGCTTAATTGAATACTTTGTCGAGATGAATTAACCAATTAACCAAAACCGAAACATTCCAATAGAAAGTTGTACAATGGCCCGCGCCACGTCCAAATGAACAGTTTATAATTTCCCTTCTATTGCGTATTAGTTCTTTCCGCGAATGGCAGATGCCTGCAAAATACAAGTCTGCCCCCTAATCACCACTCCAACTTCTTCCGTTAAGCTGCTGTGCAAGCATCATTCGAATCACGTCCTTCTCCCAACCGCTGCTGCTCATTGCGTGTTGGTGCCGCCTAATTAGCGCCCCAGGTCTTGGCCTGGTTACCATCGGCTACACCGCCGTGGCAAGTAAGTCACCCGATGGACAGCAGGTGCGCAGTTCTGCGGCAGGTGTCGCCACCGGCGGCACTTGGGTTGGTTTGGTTTGGTCATAGCCTCCTTTATACTCTCTGTGCCTGGCAACGGCGCGCTCCGCGGCCGTCGTTGCCCCTCCTCCCATCCTCCTCCACCATCGAGAGGTTACGCGGCTAGCTGCCGACAGATGGCGACGGAGGGTGCCCTGCCGCTGGCGTATCGTGCGTAGTGTAGCAGAAAGTCGCATTTGGCGTACGTTCTTCCGTCGTGCTGCTTTCATTTCGTGCACCAGCATTGCTTGTTGCATCTAGATTTTGGTGCTACTCTTACTGCATTTGGATGTAGCAGGACTACGCCGCTGGAACAACCTGTAAGTTGCTGTTTTTGTTGTTCATGTTACAGACATCTGAGTGACAGCAATTACTTTATTGTTCAGCGATCGGGCCGTGTTTTTCGGTGAACTAAATCAAGTAATAACTCATACTCTGCTTCATTAGGACGCAAAAAGAAAGATTGATATCATTCGGAAGAGCCATATGCGTCAGTATTGCAGTTTCGATAACTTTGCGCGTGAATTTGCATTACTGTGATGCTCAAGCACGTGTGCGCAGCATGATGCACGTGTTTCTATGCAAGTTTTCTTTGCAGCGCATCGCATTATCAGCTATTTAATTAAGTGACTGTGTGTTCAACGTTACATAAGTTACAGTTGTAAGCATACGTTACCATGTCCGCGAAATCGAATATTATAATACGTGTTTCAGCTTCATTTGTTTGTCAAGTGTGATTAGCAAGTTAGTTTGTGCACGAAGCGCAGAAACTTGGAACATTTTACTAAGAATAGGAATATTCAATTTACAGATCCCGATGGCATACTGCTGTGTGCCACTGTGCCGATCAGACGGGAAAAAGAAGGAACCTGGCGTCTCCTTCCACGAGATTCCTGCCGAAGCTTCGCTACGCGAGCAGTGGATGAAAAAGATAAGAAGAGATGACTGGGTCCCGAACTGCACCTCGAACTATTCGAAGGTGTGTAGTAAACACTTCACAGACTCGGACTTCTTAGAGGGCAAACGGCGCCGTTTGAAAAAGGGCATTGTGCCCTCTGTGTTTGCCGACTACCCGCCGTACATGCAACCCCGTACTTTGAAAGAAAGAAATAGTGAAACCATCAGGAAAAGATCAGCTTTGGAGAGCCAGCACAGCCAAGATGAGCCCACGAAAAAACGAAAGAGGAATAACGAAAAATCTCTGCCTCTGCCATAACCGAGAGTAGAGTAAGCATGAAATGTTTACGGGCCTAATGTCATCTCGGTGGACACCCGAACCGCACCGTACAGGAAGGGAGGAACGCCACCACCCGTTCAGCGCGATGCCTTGCCATTTGGTTTTTTGAGGAAAGGAAATGGCGCAGTAATTCTCTGCCATCTCGGTGGACACCCGAACCGCACCGTAAAGCAAGGGAGGAACGCCACCACCCGTTCGGCGCGATGCCTTGCCCTTTGAACGCAGCGCTTCTCCCCCGGGCCCCTGTGCACCTGCGCAGCTTTGCTTCGATGCGCGAAGCCCCTAAGAGATCACGTACGACAACGAAGTGTACGTGGCATTTATGTGCTTTTTGCAGGCGTTATTAGAAATCGGAAATTATAATTCCGTGCATTATCAAACGCACAGCGCGACTGATATCTTGATAAACATGAGAAGGCACTGGCAGCAGTTATTTTTTGTGACTCGTTTGGAGACCAACCGTTGCTTGCATGCCGGTCGCGTAGGAGGGCTTAGAGAGTCTCGTTAAATCTCGTTAAGTCTCGTACGGTGCCCGGATGTTCTCGTTTCAGAGCCCGGATGACTGGAATTCAGTGCCCGGATGACTCGATTTCAGTGCCCGGATGACTCGATTTCAGTGCCCGGATGACTCGATTTCAGTGCCCGGATGACTCCATTTCAGTGCCCGGATGACTCGATTTCAGTGCCCGGATGACTCGATTTCAGTGCCCGGATGACTCGATTTCAGTGCCCGGATGACTCGATTTCAGTGCCCGGATGAGTGGATTTCAATGCCCGGATGAGTGGATCTCGGTCTCGGCGTGACGTCACCACACTGCCGACAACGGGGGCTAAAAGCATTTCATGCTTAAAATACAATTCCTGAAGTGTCAATATCTGGGTGCTCCTCAATGCCAAGTGAAAACTGTTTTGACGTGGAACAAGAGCAAAGCTGCATTGGTGCAAGCCAACATGAAGCACCGATTCTTCCTGACAAAACATTAGTTAGTCATATAGCTGAGTGCTCCCCAATGTCAAGTGACAACCTTTTTGATGTGGCACAAGAGCATTCAAGGTCCATTAGCGCAAATCAACATGAAGCACCAATTCTTGCTGACAAAACAACACAAGCTGACCTCAGACCTGCCAGCCTTCTGGCCGCGGAAAGAATAAAATGGAAGAGGAAGGAAAGAGATCTGAAGAAGCAAATAGAGAGGCTCCGCACCACAGTAGACCATTACAAAAGAGAGCTCAAAAGACTTAATGAGGACTCTGGATTTGGTGATATTACGTATATTAAGGAACAGGCAAGTCAGAAGGACATTGCTGCAATATTCCTATTAAACCAAATTGTGAACTACAAGCGAAAAATGCCAAAGTGGTCGGAAGATGTAGTACGCCATTGCATTGTGCTTAGGCACCTTTCTACCAAGGCGTATGAGCACATCAGGAAGGAAAGACTTCTGAAGCTGCAAAGCGGGAACACGCTTCAAAACTTCATTGGGAATACCTCTGGAGAGACAGGTTTTAGTGGCCTTGTAGAAGCTCGACTAAAATCTGAGCTGGAGAACCTTAACTCTGCACAGTCCAGAGTTTGTTCCCTGATTGTGGACGAAATGAGGATTAAAGCAAAGTTGCAATATAATAAGCAACAAGATTGCTTTGTTGGCCATGTAGACATGGGTGTAGCCAATGACCCTGACAGCAAATCTGTACTGGCAAATTCTTTGCTTTGTTTTATTATTAATGGGCTGTCCACCTCATGCAGGATACCTGTGTCATATTTTTTTACAAAAGGCCTCAACGGCAAGCAACTGTCAAAACTGATGCTCTTTGTTCTGAACAAGGTTGAGGAGGCCGGCTTCAAGGTGGTGCGTCTTGTCAGCGACAATCATAAAGTAAACGTCAGTGCGATGAAATAACTCAGCGGTGGATTCCTGACCTACAGGATAGAGCATCCATGTGATCCAGAACGGCTGCTTTTTTTAAGCTTCGACTATTGCCACATACTGAAGAACATTCGCTCGCAGTTTCTTGCTCGGGACCTCGGAGTGAAGGGAGAGATATCATCATCGCACTTGAAGAAGTTATATGAAATGCAGAAGGAATGGATAGTAAAGCCAGTGAGAAATTTAACTAGGAAGCATGTGTTTCCCAACAACATTGAGAAAATGAACGTGAGGCGTGCTGTGGAGGTGCTTTCACCAGACGTTACCTCTGCCCTCGAGTTTTTAAAAGAACAAGCAGGACACAGTTGCCATCCATCGTTTGGTTATGCTGGACCAACAGTAGTGTTCATGAAAAATGTATATCGTTGGTTCCTGCTACATGACACGAGCAACAAGCAGCAACATATTGAGAAAAGATGCCCTGATGTCAGGCACTTCGATGATGCAAACGACGAGAGGCTTGAATGGCTCGAAGTGACATTTCCACTGTATATGGATAAATTAAAAAAAAGTGCCACTTATGCACGCGGCTTTCTGACAGCTGAAACATATGAAGCTCTCCTGCTGACCACATACTCGACTGCTGCCTGCATTCGCTACTTATTAGTTGAGGAGCAGTTCTTCTTTGTTCTCACTAGGAAATTCAGCAGTGACCCTATTGAATCTTTATTTGGAACTTTGAGGCGGTCACTGGGCTGCAATGACCAACTGGATGTGCGCTCAGTACTGTCAGGATTACAAAAAATCTTGAAGACTGGTATCGCAGCGGCCTCGGAATACAGCAATGTGCTACGTCGTGAAGATGAAGAGCACAGCAAAGCGCTTACGGCTGCAATGCCAAAGGCATCTGAGAGCACTGACGAGCTGCCAGCGGCAGCTGTGCAAGTATTAAAACGTTTAAATGTGCAGAGTGTCCCTGCAGCTCTCCCCACTTTGCAGTTGTCTGCAACAGTCTATATAGGGGGGTATATAGCTCGCGTTGTAAGTGAGCATATAGATTGTGAGAAGTGTTGTGCGCTCACTACAAAGCCGCCTACTAATCAGCCACTTCAGCAGTTTACTCGGCTGCAGGACAGAGGGGGACTACTTTACCCCTCAGATCAGCTATTATACATTTTGGAAACACTGCAACTGTTTGTGGAAGCAGCTTTGAAGGAGAAACCACAACTTCAAAAGCCACTGAAGACCCTGACAGAGGCAGCAGTGTCAGCTGTCTGCAGATCACACCTTCTGAAGTGTCCTGTAAATGACAGAGGGCACCGTGAAACTTTGGCTGAACTCATGACCACCAGGTTCATCAGGCCA